>NC_046657.1:142738647-142760265 GCF_010883055.1 Belonocnema kinseyi
AATTTTCAGTGAAGTTCCTACCAAAATGCAGTACCTAAACGTACTTTATTGTACTCTAATACATTTCCCAAAGTTTCAGCTCGAAATTTTATTTACAAAAAAAGTTCTCAGGTTCAAAAAAACATTCAGTGAACTGAAAAACTGTCGTCGGTAATATAGGTATTTAGCTGTGTCACATGCCCTTAAGCATTCCCTGAAACACTTGATAGGGATGGGTAAAAACGGATCATCAAACGGGATTGAAATGAAATAATTTTGATTTTAGATTTATTTTGGTAATCTGTTGCTAGAATAATAGTGTGTAGCGCCTGTATCTATTGACATTAAAAATAAGCTATTTAAAAATTTTTTCATTAGATGAAATCATATTTCCGTGTACTAATATTTCTTCGAACTTAATATTTCTAGCGGTGCAGTAGTAGGTTGTCATATTTTCGATCCCAATGACCGCCCCTCCAGTTTCCCTGGTTTTATGTGCAACTTGGGAATTTTCCTTTGAAGTGGCTCGCTGGTGCCTAATAAGAATAATTCTAATCGTAGTTGAACCTTAAATTGAACTGGAACCCCTTTGGTTGAACATTTATTGCAATGTTAGTTGAAAATTTTCCTATAAACCATGTGGGATTCTAGGTCTGAAGTTCCCACTTGCGGCTTCTTTTAGGTAATAGTTTAGTGAAAAGTTTCCTGATTTTTGTCAAGTATATGTGTATGTCTTCAGTTCGTTTTCGATTACAAAATTTGATTGTCTCTCTACTTTCCTCTATAAACCTTTCTTAAAGATAAAGATTAATGAAATTCAAAATGTTGACACAAATCATTAGCGTCTTTAACTAACAATCGGATATAACGCTGCAAAATAATTTTTTGTTTGATTTAACATTATCTCTGAAAAAGTTCAGAATGTTTTTGAAATGTTGATTCATGCGGAGAAAATTATTTGTGGGAGATCTGTGATGGTGTATTAAATTAAGCTGAACTTTGATTTAGACTATAAAATTTTGTTTTTCAACTCCTTTACCGCATGTAACGTGAAGTTACAATAGGGCCCTTACTCCTTCCGGCACTGGTTTAATTCGGAAGGGGTGAGGCCCGAAAGTTGACGATCGTGTCGACAAATCCCGAAAAGTAGGTTAGCAGGTTATGGACCACGGATCGCCAGTTCTCGCCTCACCACGACGGAGAAGGTTAAGCCTACCCTCGTGATCTCGCCTATCATTCCATTCCCGTGTAAAGTGCCCGTGTGTGTGCCAAAAGAGTGCCAGAAACAGTGAACCATCTCTATAGATTTGGGATTAAGCAGAAACCATCACCATCGACAACGACGCTGTCCCGGCTCTACCTATACGCAACTAACCATAATCCATCTACTTTTTAAGTGGTTAAATAAATTACCTTTTAGGTTAAACAAAAATTGCGTGTTTTCTGTACATACCTTCTCTCAGCATCCTGGGGTCTCCCATTCTCCTAATATGTAGCTAATTCACGGGCCGTCGGCTACAATTAGCGCCTAACAAAACCCACCCTTTTACAAATTTCCCACTTTTCCATGCTCAGATAGGAAAGGAAACAGAAGACAGATTATGCACATATGTATAAATATTAAAAAATTGAAAATTACATAATATGCTTGATTTGAGAAATGCACGTAATGTCAGGTCTATCAAGCTAGCACCTCCACAAACGAAATTCCCAAATTTCTTTATGTCAGAATTTTGGGCTTTTTTTGGGCTGTATTGCAGATTTTTGGGCTCCGTTACTTTTTATGAAAATTCAAATTTTGAGTGGAGGTGCTGACTTGAATCAAGCCAGCACCTCCACTATATAAAAATTGTAAGAACAAAAAAACAAATACGTCAGCATTTTGGGCTTTTTTGGGCTCTTAAACGCACCAACAACCAATTTCCAAAAACCACCCCTACACAATATAAAACCACCCCCTATGTAAAAAATCAAATTCGAAAATACAAAGAGCACCAGAATTTCAGGCCTATTTTGGGCTCTAAAATGCATGAAAAAAAATAAAAAACTACCCCCATTTTCAAAAACCACCCTCTTGCAAAAAATAAAATTTGCAAAATCCAAAATGCTATAGATTTTTGGCTTATTTTAGAGTCTCAATTGCACTTAACCTTATATCAGAAAAACCATCCCTGTGTAAAAAAAACGTCAACCTAATATTTAATAAAAACTTAAACCTTGGTGTTGGCATTTTTGAACAGCCAAAAAATCAGAGACTCCATTTGAACTGTAAAATTCGAAAAATATCAGAGACTATATTAACCCTGTAATATTCCGAAAAAGATTGGTTTGCACAAAATTATGTTTGATTGTTAAAAAGGGACTGTTTTTTAACGTCAAGTGTTGGGGACCAAAACTCGGAGTAGGTATTTTTAAGAAGCCCAATAATCATAAACTCTACTGACACTGGAAAATTCTCAAAAATATTAATTTTTGACAAAGCCATATATACATGGTAGAGAAGGGTTGATTTTATAAGTTAAGAGTTGAAGGCCAAAAACCGGAGTGGATATTTTGGAGGAGCCCAAAAATCAGAGACCGCATTGACACTAGAAAATTCCCAAAAATATTACTTTTTGACAAAGGCATATATACGTGGTAGAGAAGGGTTGATTTTATAAGTTAAGAGTTGAAGGCCAAAAACCGGTGTGGATATTTTGAAGGAGCCCAAAAATCAGAGACCGCATTGACACTACTAAATTCCCAAAAATATTATTTTTTATCAAAGAAGTTTTGGTAGAGAAGGATTGATTTTTTGCGTTAAGGGTTGAAGCCCAAAAACCGGAGTGAATAGTTTGGAGGAGCCCAAAAATCAGAGACCGCATTGACACTAGAAAATTCCCAAAAATATTATTTTTTAACAAAGAAGTTTTGGTAGAGAAGGGTTGATTTTTTGCGTTAAGGGTTGAAGCCCAAAAACCGAAGTGAATAGTTTGGAGGAGCCCAAAAATCAGAGACCACATTGACACTAGAAAATTCCCAAAAAGATTATTTTTTGACAAAGGCATATATACGTGGTAGAGAAGGGTTGATTTTATAAGTTAAGAGTTGAAGGCCAAAAACCGGGGTGGATATTTTGAAGGAGCCCAAAAATCAGAGACCGCATTGACACTACAAAATTCCCAAAAAAATTATTTTTTAACAAAGAAGTTTTGGTAGAGAAGGGTTGATTTTTTGCGTTAAGGGTTGAAGCCCAAAAACCGGATTGAATAGTTTGGAGGAGCCCAAAAATCAGAGACCGCATTGACACTAGAAAATTCCCAAAAATATTACTTTTTGACAAAGGCATATATACGTGTTAGAGAAGGGTTCATTTTATAAGTTAAGGGTTGAAGCCCAAAAATCGGAGTGGATTTTTTCGAGGAGCCCAAAAATCAGAGACTACATTAACACTAGAAAATTCTCAAAAATATTATTTTTTAACAGTTATATATACATGGTCGAGAAGGGTTGATTTTCTACGTTAAAGGTTGAAGCACAAAGATCAGAGTGGGTATTTTCGAGGAGGCTAAAAATGAGAGACTCTACTGAGACTAGGGGATTCAACCCTTAACTCATAAAGTCAACCCTTCTCTACCACGTGTATACGACTTTGTCAAAAACTAATATTTTTGTGATTTTTCTAGTCTTAATGTAGTCACTGATTTTGGGGTTCCTCGAAAATACCATACCCACTCTGATTTTTGGGCTTCAACACTTAGCATATAAAATCAACTCTTCTCTACCCCGTATATACGACTTTGTCAAGAAATAATATTTTTGAGAATTTTCTAGTGTCGATGTAGTCCTTGATTTTAGGGCTTCTCGAAATTACACACTCTAATTTTTAACCCTTAACGCATATAATCAACCCTTCTCTACCACGTATATATGAATTTGTCAAAAAATAACATTTTTGAGAATTTTCTTGTGTTAATGTAGTCTCTGATTTTTGAGCTCCTCGAAAATATCTACTTTGATTTTTGGGCTTCAACCCTTAACTTCTAAAATCAACCCTTCTCTACCACGTATATACGACTTTTTGTCAAGAAATAATATTTTTGAGAATTTTCTAGTGTCAGTAGAGTTTATGATTATTGGGCTTCTTAAAAATAACTACTCCGATTTTCGGTACACAACACTTGACGTTAAAAAACAGTCCCTTTTTAACAATGAAACATAATTTTGTGCAAACCAATCTTTTTCGGAATATTACAGTGTTGCTATCGTCTCTAATATTTTTCGAATTTTACGGTTCAAATGGAGTCTCTGATTTTTGGGCTGTTTAAAAATGCCAACACCAAGGTTTAAGTTTTTATTATTAGGTTGACGTTTTTTTACACAGGGGTGGTTTTTCTGACATAAGGTTAAGTGCATTTGAGACTCTAAAATAAGCCAAAAATCTATAGCATTTTGGATTTTACAAATTCCATTTTTTGCAAGGGGGTGGTTTTTTGAAAATGGGGGTAGTTTTTTTATTTTTAAATGCATTTTAGAGCTCAAAATAAGCCCAAAATTCTGGTGTTCTTTGTTTTTGCCGAATGTGATTTTTTACATAGGGGGTGGTTTTATATTTTGTAGGGGTGGTTTTTGGAAATTGGTTATTGGTGCGTTTAAGAGCCCAAAAAAAGCCCAAAATTCTGACGTGTTTGATTTTTTTTACAATTTTTATATAGTGGAGGTGCTGGCTTGATTCAAGTCAGCACCTCCACTCAAAATTTGAATTTTCACCAAAAGTAGCGAAGCCCAAAAATCGGCAATACAGCCCAAAAGAAGCCCAAAATTCTGACTTAAAGAAATTTGGTAATTTCATTTGTGGAGGTGCTAGCTTGATAGGCCTCGTAATGTCAAAGTATAGATCAAAGTGAGCTGGTATAAAGAAATTTCGCAACAATAATTAGGAAAACAATAAAAGAGAAGTGAAAAAATAGAACAGGAATAAGTTACGGGGAATTTTGAAAAGTGGTGGGAAAATATTCCATACAGTAAAACTCAACAATAGAAATGTTGAGATTAATCGGTTAAGAAAACGTTATATTTGAAAAGTGAAAGTTACGCGATTGCGTAATATCGATAGAGTAGGGGACAAGAAGTCAACACCGGTGTCAAAGATACCTAGGTCAAGACCAAGGCCAAGCGTATCATTACATGTAGTTTATGTTTGCACTATTTTATATGTGAAAATGTTATTTGTAAGCAATATAAAATCGCACGGAGACAATTTCAAGGCTATTGAAAGATTATAACGGGTTGTCAAGAATAAATAATTAAGAAATTTCTCAGGCTGCATAAATAAAGAAATAAAAATTTTTATTTTTATTTTTAAATAAAAGTAGGAAAAGTGGAAAAATTTATGAAACGAAGATCGGGAAAAGTAAAGATCACGAAAATGGCAGATACGGTCTTAGAAAGAAATTTAGAAAATAGACAAGGATATGAAATATTAGAAAGGAGTGAAAATAATTTGATAATCAACTAAATTTATCTCAAAATAGAAATGAAGCCCACGGCGCAGTTCGTAGGTTAAGCAGAACAATGGGCAGAGGGAACTCTTTGCCACAAATACAATTACCCGCCCCCCCAAAGAGTCACTCGTGCGAAATTTGACTCAGCATACCCGCCAGCGAGTCTTTTGCCGCCAAACTCACAGTTTGGCGTAGCATCAGACTGTATACCGCTAAATTTTACACTAGGTACCAGAAACTGGGAAAATGCGGGGAACGATTCTGGTCTTTCTGAAGCAGAAATAGCACAGGTAGTAGAAATTTTAGAGCAGGGTAGCAGATTAAGGGAAGATGAAGAAATTAATAATTTTAATTGAAATGAAACGTATGAAGTAGATTCGTTTTTAAATACAAATGTGCGAGTAATTAACGAATTAGAAGAATTAATTGCTTATAATAAATTTTTAATTAGGGAAAGGGAAGCGTTAAAGAAAAAACGCAAAATAATAGAAAGGAAACATAACGATTTAATACAGGAAAAACTGAATCCAAGAGCGCATAATTCGTTTGAATCCCGTGAAAATAGACGCGAAGTCGTAAAAGAGAGTAGGTGAACTGATTTTAAAAGAAAATTAGAAGTAAATAAAAAGAAGACTAAGCAGAGAATAAGTAGTGAACGAAGTGCACATCAAACAGTGCATTTTGAAACAGAAAATAATAGAAACTGGGAAAATCCGGATCGAGAAATTAATAGTAGAGAAAGTTTTGAAAATGATTGTAGATGGCCCAAGCCGGAAAGTCGCTATCGAGAAATAGAGAATGATGATAGAGAGGGTATTAATCATAGGTTCAACGCGTATGGATCGAGACCTACTAACAGATTGTCAGAAACCGTGACAAAGTTAGATGATAAAGATAAATGTGATGCTAGCGACTCTGAGGAAGAACAGAGAGAATCCAGAAATTTAGGGTCACCTAGATCAAAACGAAGATCTACTTTTATACAAAATAATAGCCGAATACATAATAGCCGATGGCCAAATTTTAATCAGGCTCAATCGAGGATTATGCCAACCCTAAATAATACGAATATTCCAGTAGCCTATTTTTCGTTTGGGATGATTCAAACCCCGTTCCAGATTGTGTCAAATTGGCCATTTAAATTTAAAAATAGCAAAGAGGATAGTCCCGTACCATGTTAAGATGACTTATACAAATTGATAATAGGATATCAAATTACTGATTTTGATATGCTCGAAAATTTAGATGCAATTTTATTGGAAGAAGCTCTTGAGTGGTGCTGCGTAACAAGACATAATTGGAATTCTTTAGGTGATTTTAAAAAAGATTTCATTAAAGTCTACATGGATGAGAAATTTTCAGAAGAAATTAGAAATTAAATTAAATTTTGTAATCAAAAGGAAGAACAAGACATTCAGTCATTTTTAACAGAAATTATAAAATTATTCGCAAAATTACACCCTAGGAAAAGTCTAGAATGGGAATGACGAAGAACTTATGAAAATTTAAGACTAGAATATAAATTGTATTTTAAAAGAAATGAATTGGAAACTTTGAAGAATTTAAAAATTTAGGAAAAGAATTTGAAACAGAAATGGTCAAATCAAAAATAAGAGGACAAGTTTTAAAAGTTTCAGAATGTAAAGATGTAAATAGAAATCAAGGTAATATTCAAAATCAGAGTAATAGCGGAAACGGTAACAATCCAACCCAAAATCAAAAAAATAAACATATTAATGGCCAGAATAGAGATTTTATTGATCGAGGAGGTGACAAAGGTCGATTTCAAAACGGAAAAAGCAGAGGATTCGGTCGTTCATGGTATAATCCCTTGATTTCTCTAATGCTAAATTTAATGTACCCGCGAGCAAGAGGTTATTATAATAATCACAATCAGCGAGCAATGGAAAGCGAACCTACGGTAACGTTTCCGACTGAAGAAAATGTACAATTAAGCGGTCAAAAACAGGGAGTAAATTCTGCTGATCAGAAATAAAATACCGAAAAAAACAGATCTAAGATAGATCAGAAAAATGGGAAAGCGCATCGAAGTGCACAGGGTGCGGCGGGCTCTAATTCTGGAGATCAGGAGCGTAGGAAAGATAGGGAACATAGGAATAGAATTATTTGTTATTTTTGCGGTAAAACAGGCCACATAAAAAATGAATGTTGGCATTGTCAAAATAAGGGAAACGGTCAGGGAGGATGATAAGGGCGAATACATCTTCAAAGTCAAATAAAACGCTCGAAAAATTGGATTCAGATTTGGATACCCCAGACGAAACAAGATTTCATGTTTTGATGGATTTTGAGACAAAATGGTACAGAGTGTTATTCGATACCGGTGCGATACACTCATATGTAGGTCAAAATTTATTAAGCATAATTAAAAGCAACAACTACGAAATTAAAACCCCTGATTCGGATAAATTAATCGTGGCAAATGGTCAGGGAGTGAGTATCATTGGCCAAGTACTCATTCCTGTCAGAATAGGCTATGTCACTAAAGAATTATTATTTAGAATAGTGCCGAAATTAACATCAAAGGGTATAATAGGAACAGACATGCTTAGAAAATTAGGATTGCAAATGGATTATGAAATTAACCATTGGTGTCTTCCGAAATTGCCTGAGATTCGATATGCGATCAAAGCGCTTCCTAAAGCAAATTCAAAACCAATTGAAAAAGATTTATTAAATGAAAAAGGAAGTGGAAAAGATATGCGCGAAATAGGAACACAAACAGGCTGGTCAAATGTGGAGAGAGCCACGAGATCAAATAAAGATAGAAAGAAAAAAGAAAACGAGAATAAGGAGAGAAAGGAGAAAAAAAGTAATAGAAAAAGAAAAACATAGTAAAGAAAGAGAAAAAAGATAACAGTAAGGAGAAAAAGAGCGATAAGAGTGCGAAACTTAGATTCGGTACTACCACCAGGTGGCAACAAGGTTAAGAGGGAAATCGGTACCTCCGTTGGTGAGTAATGAATCAACCCAAAAACCAAAAATTCCCTCCCCCCACACATCGTGTAGCGAGAACTTAAATCAGGCACGTATTCCACAGCTGATGGAAATACAACTGCAGAATAGATTCCGAGCACTGGAAACGTTGGACTATGACTGACTATGACCATGAAAGAAAAATGAGAAGAAGTTCAATTCAAGAATCTATTGTAAATCTAAAAAAAAAAACAAATAATTCTAATAGCATTAACACGAATAATTTCGCGGAGACTACAATCAAAACTAAAGATTCTCCATCGGTAGTAGAAAGTATCCAAACTCAAAATAGAATTAATTGGATCAATTATAGAAATAATGCTATTATTAACAATAATTTAATAGGAAAACTAATAAAAGTTTAGGACCCGATAAGAATAGCATCAGAAATATGCGAAGGTATAATAGAACTCTCACAGCAGGAACAAGAGAAAATGAATAGATTATTAAAAATCAAAATTCCAGAAATGTGTAAACAATTAAGAGCAACAAATTTAACGGACCACAAAATTGATGCCCAGTGACATGATCATATCAAACAAAGATATTATCATGTCTCTCCTAAAATAAAAGAAATAATCTGCGAAGAAATAGATAGTCAATAATGTCACTAAGTAAGATTTATACCCAGTACCGATTACGTCAGAAATTTTGGTCACCTTACCTTCAGCGAGATATATTTCCAAAATAGACCTACGTTTAGCTTATAAGAAATTACCATTGGAATCAAATTCCCGAGAAATTACAGCATTTGTGGTTCCAGGAAAAGTTATAACTCCCGATTTAAAGCCAAAAGTATTTTGCTATTTGGATGACATAGTAATAGTTTCGGAAACTTTTGAGGAGCATGTGCATTATTTAAACTTAGTTTTGGATAGATTATATGAAGCTAGCTTAACGATCAGCCCAGAAAAATGTGAATTTGGCTGCTCTGAAATTAAAGACTTAGGATTTGTTGTAAATGGCAGAGCCTTACAGATTGATGAGGATAAAATAAAACCAATTCTGGATTTCCCACGTCCGAACATAGTTAGGCAACGGCAGCGCTTGACAGGAATGGCTTCGTGGTAAAGGCGATTTATGCCACATTTTTCTGAAATTATAGAACCCTTAAATAGATTATTGAAAAAAGGTAAAAACTGGGAATGGACAGAAGATCAGGAAAAAGTCATGGAAACGATCAAGAAGTTGTTAACAACACCTTCTATCCTGGCTTGCTCTGATTTTAGACAACCGGTTCAGTTGGAAATCGATGCGTGTGATACAGGCCTAGGAGCTGTAATCACTCAGATAATAATCGAAGGAAATCATTACGTAATAGCTTATGCCAGTAGAGGCTTAAATGAAGCAGAGCGAAAATATTCAGCATCTGAGAAAGAATACTTGGCTGTTGTTTCGGTGATAAGAAAATTTAGACCTTATTTAGAGGTATATAAATATAAAGTGGTAACAGATCACATTGCTTTGAAATGGCTTCATAATTTAAAGAATTCGACAGGCCGTTTAGCAAGATGGGCTCTGGAACTAATTGAATACGATTATGAAATTTTATACAGAAAAGGTAGTGCAAATTTCGTTCCAGATGCGTTATCTTGAATCAATGAAACGAAAAAATCGGTAGCTTTCATTTTGGCAAGCAGCATAGAAAGCGAAAATAAAGAATTTGTAAACGAAAACGATGAATGGTATACAACAAAATTTAGGCAGGTTAAAAAGAAACCGGAGGAAAACGAAAAATGGTGAATTAGAAAGAACCAATTATATTTTTATAGACCCGAACCTTTAATATCACTATTACTACCAGAAACTAATCCGTGGAAGTTAGTGATTCCCAAAAATTTCAGAGAACAAGTTCTGTATGAAGGCCATGATAACAAACAATCGGGTCTTCAAGGTATAGAAAAAACTTATGCAAGAATTTCCGAAAATTACTTCTGGCCCGGTATGTACTCAGAAATTCTAAAGTTCATTCAAAAATGCGAAATTTGTTCAAAAATAAATGAAGTAATCCAAAAAAATAGGACTGATGGGTATACGAATAATAGGGGAACCATGGGCAGTGTTCGCAACTGATATCATGGGGTCACATCAAGTTAAAAAGCAAGAAATAAATATATCCTAGTATTTGTCGATTTGTTTATAAAATGGGTGGAAATCATCCCAATAAAAAAGGTAAACGGCCCAAGAATTAAGAAGTAATTCCACAAAAAAGATCATTTCTAATTGGGAACACCTAGATTTTTATTGTCAGATAATGATACCGAGTTCGCTAATAAGACGATTAGGGAACTCGCCCAGAAATTCGGCATTAAACTTCTTACAACAACAACATATTACCCACAAGCGAACCCTACTGAGAGATGCAATAGATTGATAAAGACTACTATTAAAGCATACTTAGAAAAAAAACCATAGTGAATGGGACAAAGATCTGGAAGATTTACAATTTTCCCTAAATACAAGCAAACATTCAGCAACAAAATTTACACCCGCTTTTTTAAATTTCGGTAGGGGATTAGAACCGTTACAAACTTTAAAAAAAGATTTAGAAAATTCAGATGAAATAGAGTTCCAAGGTACCGAAAAATTGACTAATAGATTACGAAAGCTACAAATAATTAAAGAGGAAGTTGAAAAAAATTTAGATGAAGCAAATAATAAGCAGGTAGGTCAATATAATTTGCGTAAAAGAAATTTCGAATTTGAGGTAGACGACTTGGTTTTTAAAAGAGATAAAACTCTTTTTAACAAGGATTGCGAAAATAGCTAGAAAATTAAATAAAGATTTCGATGACTCCCATAAAATTATCGTGAAATTATCACCAAAAGTTTATGAAATAGGTAAAATTCGAGGGAAATCAATAGGAAATTGGAATATATATCATTTAAAAGAGTTTATACCGAACAATGAGAAATATTAGAATAGTAAGAAGTAGTTTAAATTCAATAAGACTGAGAACAAAATTAACACGACGAAAACTTCTTATTTTTACGAATAAGAATGTTTATTATGAAGACAAAGTAGGACAGAGATGTTTTTTGTTATTTCAGGAAATGGCAGAGAGTCTGGAGAGGCAGGAGAGTCTTAGAAGAGAAGAAGAGAAGGGGAAGCTAAATATGGAAGAAGAGTTGGATAAGGCGATAAAGAAAAATATAGAAAAGATGGAGAAAGATTTAGGAACCTTGAGACAGGAGATATTGGAATGAACCAAAGAAGTACAAATGAAGGTGAAACAGTTAGAGAAAAAGAGGACGGAGGTTTTTAATTTATAGAAGATAGTAAACCTGCTGAGAGAGGAGGATCAACGTAAAGAAGAGGAAGAAAAAGTGTATAAGGAGCTAGAAGCAAAGATAAACGAGGAAGAAAGAATTAAAAAGGAGAAAGAGGAAGAAGAAAGAATTTAAAAAAATCTTCAAATATTAAAAGAAAGTGAAAAAATGAAAGAAGAAGAAGCGAGAATGAAGAAAGAGAAGGAAGAAAAACTGATAAAAGAAGAAGAAACAAGGATCAGGAAGATTCTGAACATCGTAATAGAAAATGTAAGACGAGAAGTAGAAAAATGAAAATTAAGAAAGAAGAAGCGAGAATTAAAGAGGAAGAACAGAAAGATGAAAAGGATAAAAATAAAACAAAAACGCAATCTACAGGAAACATTTTTAGAAAAGACGGGGTGGCGGAATATGAAGAAACGATTAGAAACCGGAAGAAGACCCAGAGGTAGAAATGAAAATCGACACATATAAGAAAAAACTACGGAAGGAAAAGGAAGAAACAAACAGAAGAAGAACAGAAGAAATTATTAACGTTGAAAATGAGAAAATTAGAAAAACAGCTGATTTATTAGAAGAAATAAAAAAAAAGAAGAGAAGAAAAATGCAAGAGACAAGAGATAGAAAAAGAATTCGAGAGAAAAAATTTGAAAAGAAAAATTAAGTTAATAACATGGGACATGACGGATGACGAGAAACAGAGGGTAGAAAATGAATGGGCGGAAATAAAACAGAGAAGAAGAGAAGAAGTTGAAGCATTCCTAAGAGGAAGAAGGGAGTAAAGGAGAGGATTGAAAACAAGAAATAAATAAATATTTAGACCATGTTTTTGTAAAAAATCAATAAAAATAAATATGTGTTTAACCATTGATCACTATAGTCACATATATGATTAAGAATTTTAGGTTAAGTTATGTATTTCAGATCACCGGGAGTCCAGCAACACTACAGAACAAGACGAGGCGTTTCCAGGAGTTTTTCTGATAATTATAGTTTATACTAGATAAGGTGTAAAATAGAGAGTAAATGAAGCAGAAACAAATAAATTAGTTAACGACTTAGGTTAGATATTACTAATAGATAAATAATAACAATACTTGTCTTGTTACCTAAATAAAAATCAAAAAGAAAAACATTGTTAACAATAAGGCAAAGATAATTAAATAATTTAATAAAATAAATAAATCAGAATCGCTTAAGTAAAAGGCTAAGCACCGAGAAATAGGGGTACTCTTACGAAAAGAAAGGGCAGTAAACTATTGACTATTATTTTAAAAAAAAATGTTTGATGATCTTGGTTTGGCCGAATAGGTCTCTTCTTTCTTATTGTTTCAGAATGGAGACCATTGAGTCATGGAAGTGTAGATTCTATGGCAGAAAAATAACGAAAAGGCTATATTTATTCCATGATGAGTACTGCTTGGATAGGGACAAGATCAGCAAGGCAGGGCACACGGCACCGAATAGGGACAGAAAAATATATTTTAAAAAACTTGGGATAAAATTCATTCCGAATTTTGTGAAATACTGGAAATTATCATTCCGAACGTCGAAGAAAAGGAAAACAGAGATGAAGTTGAGAGAATTAATAACGAGAGGGAAGATATTGAAGATGAGTTAGAAATTGAACTCGATTCGGATTTTGAAGATAACGAATGCATAGTCTTAGACGTAGATGAGCAGGGACTTTTGATGGATCCAAATAAGGATTGTTAAGGGTATTTGCCCTGTGCTGCAAAGGGGGGAGGGGGTGTAACGTGAAGTTACAATAGGGTCCCTACTCCTTTCGGCACTGGTTTAATTCGGAAGAGTTGAGGCCCGAAAGTTGGCGATCGGGGTCGATAAATCCCGAAAACTAGGTAAGCAGGTCGTCGGCCACGGATTGCCAGTTCTCGCCTCACCGCGACGGAGAAAGTTAAGCCTACTCTCGTGATCTCGCCTATCATTCCATTCCCGTGTAAAGTGCCCGTGTATGTGTTTGGTTTCAGATATAGTAAACATGTTATTAAATTCATGAAATGCGTATATTCAATTGATTTAATAGTGCAGTTACCGCATTGCGAAATTCTGGTTTACATCTGAAGGCAACTCGGAAAGTTAAAAGAATGCAATTAGCAACTGCTTGCTAATATACGATGCATTTTTAACCTTGAGACAGCCTGGAATTGAGAGTTTAAATCACTCTTGAAAAGTGCCCAAATTAGTGTCTGGTATTATGTATCAACTATATGCACAGTTAATTTCACAGCGCGAGCCGCTTGTAGTGGAAAATGTTATGACACTGCTAAAATTAGGTGAAAACGTGATCCTAGAGGTTTTCGGGATCACTGATTTCGAATCTGGGGTCAGATTTTCTAAATTTACACACTCGAACCCCCATTCCACCCTTCCCCTCCTAACGAAATGGCCCATTTCTTGGTACTCCCAAAACTCGGTAAAAACGTGACTCTTGGGGTTTTCAAGGTCGCTGATCACGAATCTGGGTTCAGATTTAATAAATTCACACACCCGCAGCCCCGACTGCACCTCTTCTCACAAAAAGCTTCATTTTTTGATACTCCTGAAATGGGGCATTTAGAAAGTAGGGGTGGGGTTGGTAGTGGGTAGGGTGCATGAATGTATGAAATCTGACCCTAGATTCGTGATCAGTGGCACCCCCCCCCCCCCGCAGGATCTTGTTCATAACAGAAAAATATTGATTTTCCTCCAGAGCCAATATATCGGATTTCGGGTCCTCTCGAGGTGAATGTAGCTTACACCAATACAAATCATCAATACGAAATATTAGATATATTATTGCGTAAAAAAAACTTTTCTACTCAAGTTATATGACAACAAACAATTCATGATTTTGCAACTGAATATGAGAAATTAAATAACAATATAAGAATTTTCTTTTCACTTCACATACTAAATAAGTGAAAATCAAACGACATTAAAAATGCAAGATAGAATATGATGGTTTTAGATATGCGAATTGTTAACACCTAAATAAACGGACATCGAAAATAAATCACAATTAACATTCTATGGATCGATTATATTTAATACTGCTTTTTTCGACTAACAAAATAATTATACCAATTTTTTAAAATTAAATTGTGTCTAGCAATCACACATATACATTTTTATACATTTTCTTGGTTTAATATCACAGTTCAGATTTTACGATCAATCATTAGATAACAAAAATTTCAAAGAGAAAATACACTATTGAGACATTTGTTTATCGAATCATTATTAGGAATGCATATTATTTATGATTAATAAGGCCTAAAGTTGAAAAATGCTTTTACAGACAATTGTGAATCAGCTTGGGTTAGAGAAATCAATCCAACTATAATGAAGGTTCACCAAGTGAGAATTTATTTAATATAATATTATTAACAATAGCAAATGTTAATTTTTAATAATTTATGTCACAAATTATAACTCTTACTAAGATTTGGAGGATAGGAAAATGTAGAAATAAAATATTATAGGAATTGAATTCGCAACTAGTTACTAATCATAGTAAGATCAGTTTTTATTGTAGTTTCAATTATTTGCAACGTTTTTGTGCACCTTTGGATTGCAAATGACATTTAATTCAGATCTTCAATTTATTTTAGTGTAATTAATTATGGTGTGGTCTACGATAGTATGGATCAAGGTTTGCTGGAGGGTTTTCTCGTCGGTTTGCCTGACGGATTGCTTGTTGGCTAGTTTCAGGGTTTGCTTGTTGATTAGTTCCAGGGTTTGTTTGAAGATTTTTTTTATGGATTGCTATGCGTGCAGCAGGAACTAGATCATTTCGATGAAGTTCTTACAAAGGACGATCCACATCCAGGTTAATAAGAACTTCATCTTCCACTTCTATAAACTCATTCTTTTTCAAGTCAAATACTCCCAGCTGGCTACCAGAAACGCGTACTGCAGCAATCATACTTCCCCTGATATATCCAATGATGAAATTAATTCTTCCTATGAAAGTTGTGGCCGGCGGCAATTCATTACTAGATACTTTTCGTAAATCCGTGAACGGTTTCGTGGGCTGAAACTTGATATCCCAGATTGGAGGCATTCCTTCCGAGTAGAATAGAGGAAATAATTCCCTTAGATGACTTACAATCTGTGCACTTAATTCTGCAAGAAAAAATAGAAGTGAGTTTTGGTACTCATGATATAATCTGAATTAAAAAAGATAAGTCAGGTGCTTTTCCATTAGGTTATTAGAGAAATCAGAATAAGAACCTTAACCCAAGGAAATAAATAATAATATAACTAAATAAATAATAGATGTTCTGTGGTCCTATTTCCAGTGGAGAGAAATAGAAGGATCTTTTTTTCAAGAAAAAATTTTAAATTTGAAAAAATAAGTTTCGAGGGTTATCTAATGTCGGTAAAGTACATGTCGCTGATGATATAAAAGATTCAAATTAATCAATTTATCTATCATGAATAGTATATTTGTCTCTCTTAGGCAAAAGATTTTATTTGCTGAGAAACGGTTTTTTTCTATTTACTTTGAATACAGGAAAAGCTCAAAGTTTTTTGTCTAGAAAAAGCAAGTACGCAATTAAATTTTCAGTGCGAATATTTAATTTTAAAATTAAACTTTAAAAACTAGTTTCGCGAAGTGTCCAGCGACCATTTTCGGTCAGAGACTGTTCACGTTTAGATTGACCCAATTGAAGATCAAGGTCAGTGGAAGCCATTCCGCCTTTTTCCATTTTTCGAAAAAGTTATTCAAGTCGATTTCCGAATGTTCCTCAAAACCGTACTAGATTTTCCTTTTATCTCTTTAATCGAGTTAAAACGATTTCTCAAACTGTTTTTTTTAAAGACGGGCGGGAAAGTCGTTTTGACTCGATTGGAGAGATACAAGCGTATTTGAGTAACTGTTCCGAAGCCATTTGAAAAATCTTTTTGTTTGAAACGGTTTACTATTTTTTGATCACAGTAGTATACACCCAAATTGTTTTTAATTTTGCATTTTAGAGGGCACTATTTATGAAGGTCTTTGTTTCAACGCGTTTAGTTATAATCGTACCATATGTTTATGTTGAAATTATCACGTACGCAGCTAGATGTGTTGAGATAAACGGTCAAACAGCGACGTGAAGAGTTAAATTAAAGACGTGATATTAAATTATTATATATTTACCAATAGAACTAAAGATGATGGCAAAAGCAAAAAATAGACGACCAATGGCTATCTTCATTTTCGATTGTAGATTATATTGTTTTACGACAAAAGTCGTTAACCGCGTAACTAAGAGATATTCCAAATGATGCTTGAGGTATATTTAAGATAGTCTCTGTCTCACTTAATGTTATAATTTAAAGCTTCGTCAGAGATAATGTGCAATAAACCAAGCCTAATACATTTATTTCAAACTATGACAATTGTATAATAATGTTGATTTAACATTTTCTTTTTCAGGATGAGACATATTTTTAAAATAGGGATTAATACGGAGACAATAATTCTTTCCATCTTTTTTATCAGATCTTTACATTTCTTAAATCGACATCCTACAATTTAGAGCGTTTTGACGATGATATTATTAAATGACGTCCAACTTCTGTTTAGGTTATAAGGAAAAAACTTTCTTGATTCTCGATGATGAAAAATGGTTGAACTCTTTTTAAATTAACTGAGCACCTAATTATAGCTTAATCGTTTGTGTCTCTTTTATCTGTACCTTCTTTCATCTTGATGGTATGGATCATCTGTTTAAAGGGACAGTTAAATCGTGTGCTATCTGGGCTACTAACAGCAGTTTTAGTAGTTTCAAATAATAAATATTAAAGTGATAACACTGAATTGGCTTCAAGAGGAAAGCAATTTGATCTGATCGGGCTGGATGACAGGAAACAAGCCGTAATTCAATTGATCAATGATTCCTAAGGAAAGTCGAGAAAGAGTTTATGTAGATATATTAAAGTGAAATGACACAACAGCGAAGAAAACTATCCCATTAAAAGCAAAGGTTCTAGCTATTACCATAAGTAATCAATTTTATTTTACGTTGTTCTATATTATTTCACAATAATAGCTTGAAATCTAACGTAATTATATTCACATTTTTATTTACATTTATTTATATAAGTTTCGAAGGCGAAAAACGAACATTATTACAATTGTAATCACAAAACATGGAAAACGAGAAGAATAATCAAACCAGGGTGGCTACTATTTTTTAAATTTTTGTATCACGGCTTTCTCCTGGTTCTTTCGGTAAATATTCGTGTTTTCTCTTAGTTTAGAAGAAAAGTTAACTCTCTTTGCGAAACACAGTTTTTTACTTATATGGTCAACTACTGTAATCGATAATACTTCAGCAAACCCTTCTGCAAGAAATCAGTTGACTTTAAATCAGACAAGTAGTATAAGGAAATTTTTGTGTCTGATAAAGAAAAATGCAAAGACGCATCTTATTACACACCAGCAGTAATGCCACGCGCGCAAATCGCTTGCTCACATCTCTAGGTATTTATTTTCTAAAATAAAAAAATATGCAAAGTTAAAAATAAATTTTTTAATATTATGTTTTGAAATTTTTGAACAGTAATTAAAATTTCAAATTGAAGGCTTCTGCAAAGAAAAAAAATATATGGAACGATTTTTGGAAACCTAATGAGAAAAAGGATTTAAATTGGATAATTGCATCACCGAAGCCCTCCAGGGTATAGTATTATATTTAGAATTGAAGAATCACGCAATTTATTGATTTCAAAATAAAAATTTAGAAAACTGAGTTTGTGAAAACCTGAGAAATAGAATATTTCAGGATAAGATCATTGGAAATTCAGAGGAATTAAAATTGCGTTACTTATGCTTTTAAAAAATCCAAATTAGAGAATTATAAACTAAAAACTTTTGAATTTTAACAATTCTATGTTTAAAGCGATCAAGATTTGAGAATTTAATATTGAAAACTAAATTGAATTTTTGAAAGTCACAGCTTCTAAAATTATAAAATTATAAATTTTTATTACATAACGAAATGAATGCAAAGAGGATTAATATATATCACGGAAAGATAAGAAAGAGAGGGAAGAACGAAACGAAGGATTAATAGTAGAAATGGTAAAGATGAGAGGAGAGAAGTGGAAGGTAGTGGGGGTTTATGTAAACGGTGATGCAGGAGAAAGCAGAGGAAATGAAAGAAATGATTGATGAAAATAAAAAAGAGATTAGGCTTATAATAGGTAGGGCTTTTAATGCGAGGAAGGAGACAAAGGAGTAAAGGAATGGGAAGAAAAGAGAAGAAGAAAATCCAAAGATAATGTACTAAATGGGGAGGGAACAAAGCTTTTGAAGAGCTTCGAGGAGTTGGGATAGTTTATCTTAACCAGAAATATAGAAGAAATGAGAAAGGAGAATATACACTCGTAGGTGATGAAAGAAGAGCGGTAATTTATTATATGATAGTGGATGATGAGGTAAGTGAGAAGGTCAAGAAACAATAGGTAGGTGATTATATTGCTTCGGATCACATTCTCTTAATAGTAAAATTCGAAGGACAAAAAATTAATAATAATATGAATTAATGCGGGGCAAAGGTCAAAAAGCTAGGAAAAAAGAAGGAAAAGAACAGTTTAGCAAAAATGTCAGAAATAACAAAATGGGAGAGGGAAGTGTGAACGAGGAGATGGAAAAATTATAGGAGAAATAAAAAGAGGATAAGAGTGAAAAAAAAAACAAAAATGAAATTAGTAAAAGGGGAATAGAAGTGGATGGGATGAGGACTGTAGAGAAAAAAAGGATGTTAGAAAGAAATTAAGAAAGTGGAGAAAAGAAAAAAGTAATAGTTAAGAATAGAGGGGGAAAAAAGAAAGAGTATACTGAGTTGTGTGATCAAAAGAAAGAGAAAGAAAACGAAAGGTTTGAGAAAAAAGCGAAGAAGGCATGAATGGAAGAAGAGGTATTAAAGGTAGTAAATAGAGAAAGAAGAAGAAGAAAAAGAGTCAAACAAGATATTGAAATGTTAGATTAAAAGAAATATTTTTTGGATTTGCTAGGAGGAGTCAAGAGAAAGGTTAGAAAGGGGACAAATATGTTAGAAAAAGATATGTGGAAGAGGACATAACAAGGGAAGAAATAGTCAAGGTTTTAGGAATAATGAAGAATGGAAAGGCACCTGGCATATATGATACACCAAATGAAATATGGAAATATTGAGGGAAGGAACTAGAGGAATGGGCATGGATAATATGTAATCGAATATGGAGAGGAGAGGGGTCGCCTGAGTTATGGAAAAAAGGAGTAGTTATACGAATGGTGAAGAAAGGCAAACGAATACCAACAGTGAATCAGGCAGGGTTTAGAAAGGGAATGGATGTAATGGGCTACATATATATTCAGAACTAGCTAGTAAATAAGGTGATTAAAAGGGAAAAAAGGAGCAATGATAAGAATGTTCGTGGACTTAAAGGTGGCGTAGAATAATCAGACTGTGGTAAAATAGACAAAGTTATGGTAAAAAAGGGGATGAGCAGGCTTGAAAGAAGAAATGAAGAGAAAAGGTTGGAGAGGAGTTAGGATAGGGAAGGACAAGATGTATACACTGGCATACGTAGACGACAAAGTGTTGATGGCAGAGGATGAAGAAGGGATAGCGGGCTCAGTTACAGGATTATAGAAATAATTAGACGGGAAAAAGCTGAATTTAAATGTAAAAAAGACAAAGATAATGAGGTTTAGAAAAGGAGGAGGAAGGAAGAAAGAATGGACGGGGAGATGGAAGGAAAAAGAGTAAAAGAAATAAAAGAATTTAAATATTTGGGATATATCTTGCAAACTAATGGATATCACAGCGCTCAAATAAGATAAAAGATAAATAAGCAGCAGGGGTAATGAAACAGATATAGGGAATAAGAGAAAGAAGGTTAAGAAAAATTGGAGAAGGAGAATGTGGTTATTTGATACCCTGGTATGGCCGGACTTAGTTTATGGATCAAAGATATGGGGATGGAAAAAGGAGAGGTATTGATAGTTTACAAGAAAGGTATATAAGGTGGACATTAGGGGTAGACTGGAGGACGCCAGGATATATAGTGAGAGAAGAAGTGCAAATGGATAAGTTGAGTATTAGAGCGGGAAAGAGGGCATGGAAATTTGAGACGAAGCTGAGGAAGGGAAAGTGGGAGGAGTTAGCGATAATGTGTTTGATGCAGGTAGAACAGAGGAGAGGGAGGGCGATCGCATTAACGAGATGAGATGAAGAAAGGAACAAGTTCTTTAATGATAGAAAAATATAAGACAGCACTGGAGTAAACTATGAAAAATTGGAAAAAAGGGAGAGGGAAAGACAATTAATATAGAGACGGGGGATAATTAAGGAATTAAAATACAATTAATGATATAAAGTGATAAAAAGGAAGCAGTACCAAAGAATTTAGAAAAGGGATGGAAGTATTGAAAAAAAGAAGAGAACAGAAAGTGTGGAATATGTGAATGGGAGGAGGAAACGTGGGAATATGTATGGGAAGGATGTAGGAGAGGGATTGAAGCTAAAGGAAGCTGGAAAGTGAAAGTGGTTAAGATTCTAGGGGAGGGTATATTAGGAGAAGAAAGGACGAAGGAGTTGGACGGTGCTATAGAAGAGAATGAGAGAGCATGAAAGAATGCTTTTGAAAAAAGGCAAATGGTGGTATAAAAAAGGGAAAGAAAATGGAAACGGAAGTCGCTTAGATTAGAGGCGTAAAGATTTTAAGTAATGCTAATGTAAAAGTTTAGTAGACGAAGTTGCGTTTGCGTTCTCATGCTCTCTCTCTCTCTCTCTCGCTTGCACTCCCGTTCGGTTCGGTTTTGATTCCTCTAGAATCAAACCGAAGGGCCTATGACAAAGCCACCGAACGCGTCCTCGCGTTGCGGATAGAGGGTCCCTGTACCAAGGGT
>NC_046657.1:142760365-142763032 GCF_010883055.1 Belonocnema kinseyi
CCTATCTCACGGTTGTGAGACGTGGTTATGGCTGAAATTGTACCGCGATTTCGCTGGAAGCGGGTGCAATTTTTCAGATTAGCACCCGCTCCCGGCGAAATCTTGCGGTTGTCCTTATGACAAATTTTTAATTATATATAGCTTTTGCTGGATCGTCGTATTGATTCCTTTACAGACTGTAACTACCTGTCTCACGGTCGTGAGACGTGGTTATGACTGAAATTTTACCTCGGTTTCGCTGGGAGCGGGTGCAAATTTCCATATTAGCACCCGCTCCCGGGGAAATCCTGCGGTTGTCCTTATGACAAATTTTTAATTATATATAACGTTATATATATATATATATATAAGCGGACAGATTGTAAGAAATGCAAGTCATGTAAACCCTTAGGGCACACATTATGAATGAAGAAGTTAAATTTTTTCTTTATGTTATTTTAAACCGAATTTTCAATTTTTTAATGTCAACTTGTTATCTAGTAATATTATTAATTCTTGAAATTTTTCAATAAAATATCTTTCAATGTGAAATGATCTATTAGTTTAAAACTTCAAATAAAAATAGAGAAATTTTAAGATGTGACTTTGAAAATGAAAATAAATAATGCACAACAGTATTCGTGTAATATGATTCAAATTTTTGAAATTGTACCATTTCAAGCTTTGCTGTTTTACATATAAAATTATTAAATTCAAACCTAAATATCAAGAACTTTAATATAAAATTTTGCAATATTGAATTGCACAATGGTCTTTTAATTTTGAATAATAATTATTTGAATAAGAAAATACAAAATGCTGAAATTTTAAATTTAAAACCTCCGAGAATCATTATAAAAATTAATTGAAGAAAAATCTTTAGCGTCGAGGCCTCAGATTAAATTGTTTTAGAATAGCGCATTCAATGTCATAATTTTTAATTATTCTAAACACTTTCGAAATCATATGCTTTCTATTTGGAAACTTTCAAATAATTATAGAACGCACGAATTATGAAATACGGGAAATATCCTGGTGAAATATTTTTCTATTCGTTTGTTCTTGGTGCAAGTTTTTTGCAAACTTATGCTATTCTATAATACCTTCATCTTTATATCTTATAATGTTTTTTCTTATTATAGGACTTATTTCGCTTTTAAAACACACTGTTACTGGTTTATGATAATTAAATATATTTTTTGTATTAATAATTGCTGAAATTGAATTATAAAACTTCGTTCTATTTTGAAAGATTATAATGAACAAATTATGAGGAAAGAAGGACTCATTAGCAAAAAAATCAAAAGTGCACGACAAGAATATTATTTGACGACGGATTGACAAAAGTTAAGTGAAATGAGCACGTTGTAAAATTTTGTACATATTTCCTAACCCTTAACATCTTCATTTAACAAAAATCGTTCAACAAATGATACATATTTTTTCAAAGCTTGATAAGAAATTGTTGTTGAATTATTATGCAAACTATCTCTAAACATTACGCAAATGTGACTATGTTTTGCTATCCTTTTGTTAATTTTTCGTCAAATAATTTTAAATTGTACAGGAAGGTAGAATGTGAAGCGTTAAATTATAAGCAACAACTAAGCCCTTATTTTGACGCCCCAAATGAAAGATTTGAATATTTATGCCCATAAGAGTGCTAAAGTACGGGCAAAAAATCGTATTGGAATAGCCTCTACTTTAAAACCTTAGCCCCTACAAATATTAGCGCGAAGATTGTCAAAGTAGGTCCTGTATTTCGAATCAGATGCATGTACCCAAAATAACTGCGGATTTTAATTGTTAACCTAATCTGAACATTAAGTGTTTTATGTACGTGTTGATTATAATTGGAATGACTACTTTTCCACTTACTAGGTGTGTTCAGAAAAGAATTAGGAGTTATTTTCTTAAAAGAAATCACGTTCGAAACTTCTATAATTTCATTGTGATCAAGGTTCCTGCCTGTTTCTATTTTAAAGGCAAAAAGTTTCATTTATTTCTTGTTTTCAATTCTATCTTAGAACCTACGGCCTCGGTATAAGTGAATCACGTGATCCCAAAAAGGTATTGCCAGTCTTATCTGCTTGGAATTTGGATCTGTTTGTAAGCTTGAGGTTTTATGCTGGGGATTGCTTTTTTCTCATTTTAACTGGGTCAGTAAATCTTATTTGAGTGATCTCATCTCTGTGTTATCTTTTGTTAGTAAATAGGTTTATGTGTTTTTCTCTCAAAAACCCTAGCACGACCTAACGACCTATTCATTGTTATAGATGTTGCTCATGTGCTAATGTAAAAAATCATTTATTTACAGAGAAATTCAATTTTCACACATCACAAAAAATCTTTCGTGTATTAACCAAATTTCCTTTTACGGAATTTCGAATAAATAATGCAGTAGCTGATTAAGGATGCCAAACTGAATTATGAGATTGACGGTTTAAAAAAAATAATAGTTCATTACTACTTACATGAGTTGGTGATGTCTGACAACTCCCGGCCAGGTGCTGAAGATTCCTGAAGGATCGGACAGCCCGTTGCTCGAGTAGGTTGGTCCTTACAAGGTCCGTTGCTGATACGTAGCTCATATACCAGGTGTATACATATGAAACCGGTATTTTTTCAAGAAAAAAACACATTTATTTCAAGAGAATGATAACAAATATTTTATTCAAAGTATGCGCC
>NC_046657.1:142763132-142768257 GCF_010883055.1 Belonocnema kinseyi
GCCAATTAGCACAAATGGTAAGTTCCGACAGTGCCTACAAGTGTGCCTACTGGCCGCTAAATGGCAATACCGGTTTCATATGTATACACCTGGTATATTCACCAAGAGGCTTTAAAGGAGATAGAGTCAGTTGTCCAAAACTAGAAGTGCCAAATTTTCGATTGGCGCTATGCAATTTTTGAAAAAATAAATATTTGACCTCCATAAATGAAGGTCAAAAAGAAATTTGACTTCTAATAAAAATAAAGCAGGTTTTTTTCGGTCTTAAAAGAAAGGTAAGGTAATTTCCTATAAGGCTGTGTAGATTAGAATGTGGGATTCCTAGTTTTACTTTATGAAAATAAGCGTTAAGTACTATGGTACGCCCATGACGCTGGCTCTCGAGCCCAACCAGTAGCACAGTGTGGCACAACTTAATTCTTTAGCTTTTACGAAAAGTAATAATAAATGCAATTGTATTTGATCACTCTCTGTGTTTTACACGGTTGATATTGCCACTGTTTAAATTCCTGCATCACGTCCACTGACGAATTTTGAAAAAATGTTCAATTTTTTAAATCAGGTTATTGAATAAGAGGTCAGAGAGGTTCAAGATTTTTTTATGTTGATGTCTAGTCTTCTGTCTGCCTTTTTTCGCATTTGTGCATTTGTCATTCTGCTGTCAAGAATTAAATTTTATTTGTTCCAAATCCTTCTCATTAAAAGTTTGACTCAAATTATCTTTCAATTAAGCAATCCCGCGACAATTTTCGCATTCTCTTAATTGGCCGAAACTCATCGCGTCAGGGCACACAGTTAACTTTAAACATTCGCGATAAACCTGCTAAATAGCAATGTTTAGGTCTGAGTTTTGCGAATTTCGTAAAGACTATTTTATTTTTTCATATTCTGACTGGAATTTTGAATGTAATTCACTTAAATTGCACAAAATCAATCTTTTCGGAACAATAACTTTATTGTCACTCACTCGAACAGACACATTCCTTCATTCCAGGCTTTAAGCGACTTATCTTGTCACGCTAATAAATCTAGGATACGAGATCTTCAGTTTCGAGAATCAAAGGCCTTCCCCTATGTGACGTACAAAGAGATAAAATCCCATTGTAAGCAACTAACGTTTTCGCATTTTTATCTTGTCGTTTGGATGTTTCGAATTCGACGATTATTTGTCTGCAACTCCAAGACTGGAGCAAGTGTGTGAAGTTTAATTTGCTCAGTTCTACTCGTTAATGCTTTAAATTTCTCTTTGATTCAAACTAGAACTTCAACTTCAGCCTCATGATATTTGACATTACACAGCGTGGGATTCATCTCGAATTTCCCGAAGGAGAAGTCTGGGTTTTCATCATCAGTTGACATGATTTCTTCATTTGACATGATGATTTCATTAGTTTCAACATCATCAACGTTTTCGTCCGCAAGAACATCATTACGAGGCTGATCGGTGTCATATACACTTCATGCTGGTATTTCTTTCAAATTACTAAGCTCTTTCCTATCATATAACATACCTGAAAGTGACACCGTTTTAAAATTCGATTTCATAGTGACATATAAGGATGATTAATCCTTGTCTTATACCGTAGATTTTTGTTTTTACTTTGGAGAATTTTTAGTGCTTTACCCTCTAAAGAAAGAAGTTTGAAAGGCATCTCTCTGATAGCCGCAGTCTTTATTTGCTCCCTATAATAACCTGACGAAAAACAAATGAAGAAAAAGTTACATCCAATAATAAATATCCGTTGATTTTTTAACAGCTATAATATTTTTTATTGATCAATAGATTTTATGTGACGAACGTTCATTCACATGACCATGAAGTGTTATTACTTTTTGCAAAACCCATACAATGAAGTTGTACCACGTTGTGCTACGGGTTGGGCTCGATTCTCAGCGTCATGAGCGTACCGGAGTACTCGACGCTTATTTGCATGAATAAAAAATTTTCATCCCACTTTGTAATCTACACAGTCTTATAGGAAGAAAACTAAGCTTTCCTTAAAGACAAAAAACCTACTTATATATGTGTGTGTCTGTTTGTTTGTGTTTGTGTAATAGACTTCAACTCATTCAACTTTATAAATTAAAATCTCAGCAGAGATAACGCTAAAAAATCATTTGCTGTTGATTTAACGTGATCTCTAGAAAAGCTCAGAATATTTCTTAAATATGGATCCATGCGGGGAGAAATATTTGTGGGAGATCTTTGATGGTATGATGAATGAAACTTGACTTGGATCTCGACCTTTACATTGCAGTTTAAGTTAAGGCCTCTAACGTTATTTCTCACATATCCAGAATATCAAATTTCTATACCCATTTGTAGTGACATTTTCTGGTTTCAAAGATAGTAAATATGTTCACCGGTTCAGAAAATGCGTATATTAAATTGACTGAATAGTATAGTTTCCTTATTGCAAAATTTCATTTTGCATCTGTAGGCGGATCTGGCGGTTAAAATAATGAAATTAGCAACTACTTGCTAAGAATAATACAATGAGTTTTTAATGTAGATGTCATTAATTGCAACATTTTTACCTGAGTTCGAATTATGAAAATATTGGTTTTCGTTTTACATTTTGTTTTAATTTAATCTGTCGCGTTGTCGTTTTAAAAAAAACTCCCGGTATATTTGGAATGCTTGATTGTTTGCTGGATTCTCAATTTGATGAGGCATGTGGTAGGCTGCTGGATTGTTTCCTTCCTGGTTGAATTCACGCGCACAAACTTCTGAGAAAACACAACCAACACCTAAGCGCTCAAGAACTGCAGCGTTCACCTGTTTAAACTTGTTAGATTCTGTATTATATACCACCGGATCAGTATGGCAATTTTTCAAATATAATGGCTTAATTCTATCTGCATGGATCCATCCAATTATGACATTATTCCTTGCTACTAAAATAGTATCTTGATTGAATTTAATCAAATGGGTACCAATGTACCTTCTTAAATTTAGTAACTCTTTCGTAGATAAATATGGCAGCGTCCAGATGGGAGGAAGACTTTCACCTTGACATAAAGGAAATAAAATCCTTACATCCGTTATAACCTGTAAACTTAATTCTGTAAGAAGAAAAAGAAATAGGTGAATTTTTAGGTTTATAAGATACTTATAAATTAAATGGTTATATAAATTTAAAGAATTATATAGATAACTGCATTTAATATAATTAGCCATTATGAAGTACGTATAAGTATACTAACTATAAGAGGCTTTTACTCTTTGTGACAAAGTGTGAGCTGAAAACAGACTTTTAAAGTTTCGAACTTTGTAGAAAATAAAATACAAAACCAGTAAGGTTGTTCAAAATTACAAATATATTATATTACTGTTTTTATCATAATTACCAATAGAATTAAAGAAAACAGCTAAACCAAAGAATAGTGTGCTAGCGAAGATCCTCATTCTTCAATATGCGTGACACGGTCAAGAAGAAAAGTTTTCTTACTCTTAAACTATGAATATTATACAAGATATTTCTTTAAATAGTCGCTATCTTAGTCAACCTTCGGAATTAAATCCTCAGTAGACATATCGCAAATAAAAAAATTAATACTGGTATTTAAAACAATAATCATAATCATGAGGACTCTATAATATATTAGGGTGATTAAAGAAAACATGATTTCCTTATCTGGACACAAACACTATCCTAAGTTATATCTTTTCATTGAATAAATTTATTAGAGAAAACAATTTTTTAAACGGGGTATAAAATGTAGTCCCTTTATGATGTCATTATTGCTTTTTTTTGTTGTATAAAATGTTACCAATGGCTTGGAATTCCATTCACGAAATTTTGTACAGATATAAAAGTAACCTCTTTTATATTATTATCATTGTAAATATTTCAGTAGAAATTTTTATACTTATTCTTATTATTTTTCTTAAAAATTAGTTAGAAAATGTTCATTAAATTACGTTTAATGATGGTAATAAAAAAGGGGGTCAATCTATGATAACAAAAAATCAATAAGTGAATTTTAAAGACATTGAGAAAATGAAGACAAAAAATTGTTTTGGGTAAACGGCCTGACTGAGAACCGCTTGAAATCAGAAATCATCTACGTGAGTTTCCCTTTAAATTTTTGGGAGAAAACTTAAGTGAAGGGCCTATGTGACAAAATGCTGATTTCATGATGTTTTCAAAATACTAAAAATTATCCTAACTTTTTCTTTTTATCCGGACCGCCTGCAAAAGACGGGAAATTTTTCCGGTTAGCACGTAAACAGCACGTGCTTAACGTGACCGCTGCGCCGTGAGACGCCTCCCTAGCCGGCACGCGCATGGTGCGTTCGGCACGTATGCCAGAGTCTGTTTCTCTCTATCATACACGCGCGTGTTCACCCTTTTCTGAATTCTCTATTTCTTTCTCTCAACTAATTTTTTCTCCTTCAGAATCATTGGCCACGCTAGGGATCTCAACCACCATAAAACATTTTCAGTAATTCAAAGAAAGGTTTGCATTAGAATTTAAAAACTAGAGAATGATAATTAATTAGAAATATTTCAATATGACGAAAAGGGAGAATAGGACAAAATAATCTATAGGAAAATATAGTTAATTAATGATAAATAGAGTTAGATTTTAAATATTACATACTCCGAAAAAGTGATCTGGATGATGTTGAGAAGATCCTTCATTAAAATATTTTGTTGAAGTTTCAAAAGACGAATGCTCTCCTCATCAAAAAACAGGAATACAATGTGCAAACATACAAGTCCTTATATTGATAAAATTTGAAAAGTTATTATGACCATTATATTATTGAAAACCCTTTAACTTTATATTCACAAAAAAGCACAGTAAGAGTCTAAAAAAATTGGATTTCATGGTTCTTTGGATTCTGTATACAATCGTCATGATTTTCTTGGGTTCTAGTGGAAAGGAATCTGCCAGTCTGACCTACGTAAAACTTATCACAATTGAATCAGAGACTTTTATATACAAAATCATTAAACTGAAAAATACCGAGAGAATCTTATCCTAATTTCAAAAACTTATCCAGTTTAGATTATATCCTACAGTCTGTCAAGTTAAAGCGTGGGTGGCTTTACTCGCAGTCGGTAAGGTGTATCGACATGATTTTGGTGTCAAAATATTAAGAAGAGCTCCCTCT
>NC_046657.1:142768357-142772893 GCF_010883055.1 Belonocnema kinseyi
CTGACGTTAACCCAATCGAAAACGTGTGGGCCTTCGTCAAGCTGAAGCTTCGTGGAAGAAAGGTACACACATTGAAGCAGCTGTGTCTACAAATTCGTCGGAATTGGAGGTCTCTGCCGAGAGAGTACGCGGAAAAACTCGTCGAAAGCATGCCTTCGAGGTGCCAGGCCATCGTCGACTCCGGCGGTGATTGGACAAAATACTAACAGAAAAGCATTTTTCTCGACACCTTGACAAATGTAATTCCATGTAGAAACATGCGTTTAAATAAAATATTTTACCAAAAAAGTTACCCACGCTTTAACTTGACAGACTGTAAATGTTGTTTTAATATTAAAATGATTAAAAATTCTTTTGACTTTAAAAGAAAAATTACCATGGAACGGCACAGAAACAATACTTTTGAAATCTACATTATAATCTACATGTGAGTCTGATTGCCGTGCCAATGGATTTTTGATCAATACAAAATAAATATGCGTTTGAATAATTTATTTTAGATAATTATTAAGTAACATCATATTTTTGATCAATATGACATTTAATTTGTAAAAAGATTCATGTGGTAGTTTAAATGATGTTTTGTACCAGACTTTTTATAATAGATATTTTTCTCTAAATGGAATGGTTAAAAGAAAGTTCATGTAACTGCTTAAATAAATACCATTTCTGTACCAATCGTGAAAATAGTGCCAGCATAATTTTTCCTTACCTGCAAATTTAAATCAGAAATGAAACTTTTAGTTTCTATCTCTTGTGTTAATTTAAGTCTGGGATGGAAGGAGTCAAATTGCCGTAAAATATAATTCAAGAAAAACATGAGTTTTTTTCAGGATTTTCATGTGGTGGAAGGGGGACCTACAGTTTAAGGTGGGTTCCGAACCACCGAGAGAAACAGCTTGAGGTACTTAGAGAAAACCTTTTTCTCTAGAGGTACCGGTCCCACGACTCTCCGGAGATAAACAACTCCCTTGCTAGGCTAGTTTTCACTGCATGTGCCGCCGAGGCTCTTCCAGAGTGCGAGGCGGGAATCGAACCCGCAAGCCAACGGAGTGGATCCAAAGCCTACGCTTTAGCCCCCACGCCCATCGTCCCACTTTTTATTGGATTTAATGACGAATTATCTTTTTCTTATACTTTGCGCAAACACTTTATCAGACTATCAAATTTTTTTTGTGCAAAAAATATTGTACCGAATTAATAACACCTATGTCTAAGCATATGACGATTATCTGCATTTTTGATCAAGTCAATATTAGACTCAACGTTTTTAACTATGTGAAAAACTATTTATATTACCTTTATTCGTTAAAGTCTTGATCATCATCATTAAAATGATGGCTCCACATTCTATTATAGATATTATATGGTTAAGAGTTTCTCAAGTTGATCTTAGCATAATCAAAACTCTCATAAAGAAATTCTAGATGAATATTTCATATTTAATCTCATCATTCAGTAAACGAAGTTCTAAAGAGTCTAACATAAAATTTATATGATTCAAAACAGTAGACCTCAAAACTTTAACTTTTCAGTAATAAATTCTGTTGGTATTTAATTTGTAATTAAAAATACTTAGGAAAATAATATTTTAGTTCTGTATAGGCTTGACCGGTCGTAGCTCGGAATAGTGCCAATCAGATGGTCAACAGCCAATATTTATTTCTTTTAAGTAATTAAATAAAAGTGACAGTTTGTTCTGAAGAGCAAAACATTTCATTTCATTTGTAAAGTCTAATTGCCTTTGACCACGCACTGAAGCTGGCGCGAAACTTCGATACCGCAACTTTTGCTCCTATCTTCCGTTTTCTTTCCTAACTTTTTTGCTCATGTTCCATACCAACCCGACTCCACGAGATATCCTTCCACTACCTTAACTGTCTGTGGAAAATTTTTGTGAGATTCTGAAAGAAAATATAGACACTACAATCTGCCGCCAATCCGTTTTACTCCACTCTCTTCTCGGTTTCTCCATTTCCAAGAAGAACGGAGGTATAGTCTAACTCCAAAGATACGAGAAGTTCGGTAACATGAAACTCCAAAGATACAAACTTGGAAGGGACTCTCTTTTCTGTAACGTTTCTGTAACGTACAATTTCCTACTACGCGCACGCGCACGTTGAATTGTAGGCAGCACGCACTCGTGCGCGCCTGACTGTCAAATAAGTAAAGGGTAGAGGGGAACAAATTCCGCTCGCTCCTTTGGAGTCGGAACGCTCATATATGTGAATCACTTAAATCTTAAGACCTCGTACCTTTGGAGTTCGAGTTTACATGCCTCCAACACAGAATCTTCCATCTCCGAGCAAGATGATGTACACGCAAGGCCCTTTTTCTTCGCAACCATCATCAATCTCCATCATCAATTTTCTCTGAGAGAAATACTACACCCAGGATCGTTGTCGCCTCCATCGACGTTAGTCCAGCTCGCCAGCCAATAGCGATTGCCAGCACTCCCTCAGGTGTCGACTTCTTTTTTTGCGGCCGAGGGTTCGCCAGAGATCTTTTCGACGTCTCTGCTGGACTTCCCGCCTCCCAAACGGTTCTGAGCATCACCTAGTTCAAATCCTTCATTTCCACGCCGACCTTTCAGGTCTTAGATCGCGCTTGATCGACTCTTCTTATGCTGTCTCTTCTTAACTTCGCTCTCTAAAAAAAACCAGTTCATTGCCGGTAGAACACCTCAACAGCCCACTGATTCTGGACTGCTGAGCTTGTTTGGGCACTTCTATCTCTGATCTTCTACTTTCCTTTTCTTCCTTCCACTTCCTAACAATAAAAACGCATAGAAACAAATTGTTAAATAGACGGTCTGGTAGAGTGAACACGCCTCATCAAGGGAAACGTAAAAACGGTCTGCCTCGCTTCACCTGCTGGTCAGCAACACGTTCCCCGTGACATGAGTAAGTTCGACGCCTGGCTCGCACAGGTTTTGTAATACGCTAAGAGACCGTCCACAAATTACGTAAGACATTTTTCTTTTGTTTAAATAAATACGAGCATAAAATTGTTGTGAAGTTGAAAAGGACACAGCGATATAAAAAAAAAAAAACGTCTTACGTAATTTGTGGACGCTCCCTAACACCCCTCGACAACCAATGAATAAGTGACCTCGAGGTCCAGCTGCCTTTAGGCACTTTCCACCATGTAGCAATACTTTTATACAAGCTCCTTATAATTCCTCATCCAACAGCATGCCAAAACGGGGTTGAAATCCGATTTTTAATTTTTCGTTTAAAAAGTTTTTTGAACAAAAAGGTACAACTGAGGTTGGTTTGCATACTTAGTTTATTTTTATTAAGGTTTTACTGGGAACCAAAATTTTCATGTATGACAATTCATCTCAGGGGGACTTTAAACCAGTGTGATTTCACTGGTTCACGGATTCACTCGGTCAAGAACCGTCACTGATTTAATCATTGCAGTTACGTAAATCGTTCTGAGGACCGTTGCTCACCTGATCGTACGAGTTGTCGTCCTTCAACTGACTAGGTATGACTTTGTCACTTATCTCTCTTGCGATAATCTTTGCAAAATCATATTTTGAATGCCGCGTTTAACTTCCATAACAATAAATAAGGATTACACTTTAATACAATAGAATGAAATATAATTGCGCCTAACTGTGAGAATATCCGTAATTTCGTCCACCTGTCGCCAACAAAATCGAACCCAAAGTGGCGAAGGGATTCACCACATTTAACTAAATGATTTTATATCTTACTTTTATTCTAGCCACTCACAAATGTATCTAATACAATCACTAGTGAAGAATAAAGTTCATTTTTACTCGGGAAACGCAAAGACACGGGTACAAGACGGCTGTAGGTTCATCGCTTGTCCGCCTGGATAATTAAAAATGCTGATTCAACCAGAGCAAACCAAAGGGTTGCAACCCCCTTTTCTTAATAGGGACAAATGGGCTCTTTTTAATGTTTTGTTCGAAACAATATCTCACCCACTTAACCCCTCACCCCCTAACCCAATACACCCTCTAGAAACCACCCCTGCCAAACCACAAGCAGACTAACCCACGTAACCCTGGAAACATTAAGTTTAGTCGCTTTTTTTCTGAAAATAATTGAATTTCACACTACAAGCCAGCTCATCTATCTAAGCAAAAACTCCCTAATCCACCCAACCTATAGAAACTACTCCTAATATACAGTCTCAATTAGATTCTTATTCCTGAATAAAATCAGTTTTAAAAAAGCATTGAATCGTTTCGTTGGTTTATTCAGATTTAACTATGAGGGTAAATCCCATAAATGTTATCAAGTTATTATTAGCGTACTTTCAAACTTTTAAAAAGCGAGATAGCGTGATAAATTATAAAGAAATTTAATCATATGAAAAAATTAAACAAATATGAATAGATTCTTCAAATGAATTTAACGACGCAGACATAATTGAGACTCCGGATTCTATAACCATGCATAAAATTTGCCTGGCCGCTTCAGGCCGCTCGAGTTGGCCCCTGATGGCTTGAAAATCAGTTTTCGAAAATTCAACTTTTTAAGATATCACTTCATAGGA
>NC_046657.1:142772993-142786209 GCF_010883055.1 Belonocnema kinseyi
TTTGGTCTTACTCAAAATTCCCTCGATAAACGAAGCGTTTGAAAATTGTCTAACATTATTTTGATACTGCTTGCAAAAAAAATGTCTGACTTTTTTATTTAATAAAATCAATTATTTTTCAATAGCACATTATCTAAAAAACAGTTTGAAGGACAAGCACTCAAATTTTCATCTTAAAATATTAAGAACTTTGTCTTTCGGAGCGAGTTGAAGTGAAAATATTTAGTAAATTTTCTTGTTTGAAAAATTAAGTTTTTTTGATTTTTTACAGAAACAGTGAAAGATACAACTTTTTTGTCGAGAGAAAAAAGATGCGCCATGAAATTTCCTATGAAGTGATATCTTAAAAAGTTGAATTTTCGAAAACTGATTTTCAAGCCATCAGGGGCCAACTCGAGCGGCCTGAAGCGGCCAGGCAAATTTTATGCGTGGTTATAGAATCCGGAGTCTCAATTATGAAAGGCATATTGGATTTTTAAAAAGAATATAAAGATCATGATGCAAAAATGTTTGAAGATCAAGAACTGCATCATTTGCCTCATGCTTTTTAAGTACCGACAACTCACTGTACAGGAAAAATAGAACAATTTGATGTATATGGCTTTCGCATCTGGAAAACTTTCGTCCGACCATTTTCAGATAATGTCGTTTTAATGAATTATTATTTGAATCTTTATGCAAGGAATAATATATAATATCATTAAACTTCAATCCCTAGTTCACAATCAGCTATCTTCACCACGTTACAAAAATCTTTCTAAGTACTCGTGGTACAAGAGTGAGTATATTGATCAAAGAATGGACAGGTTTGATAATCCTGCAGACTTCAGTTTCGGAGATTCTTGCAATTACTCATTGCGAAATGCAAGGAGATAAGAACATCGCCAGGTGGGTTAGCCTGCTTATCGTTTGGTAGAGATGGTTTTTAGGGATTGGGTAGGTTAGAGGGTAGGTTGTTAGGTGGGTGAGCTGGATTTTGGTGTGAAATTTAATTATTTCAAGATAAAAAGCGACTAAACTCGATGTTTCCTGGGTTAGAAGGTTATCCTGCTTATGGCTTATCAGGAGTGGTTTCTAGGGAAAAACACCTCTGAAATTTTGTTTAATTAAAGAATAACATCAAATTAAATTTTTTATTTCCTCACTATCAGTGTAATTTGTAACCTAATCGAGCTGATTTTATAAATTTTGTATCTAAAAAAAATAATAAAAATAGCACATTTAGCCCTATTAAAAATGGGGTTACAACTCTTCGGCATAAACTGCGTCTCTAGAAGCGCCTTTTTATAAAAACCTTTTTTAAATGGATTTTATTTAAAAAGTCCAAATATTTTTTGAGATATTAAAAAAAAAACGGTTTTCGGGGGTGAGTTCTAAGGGTGGATATCATCCCCTTGAACTGTATTTCCGCCGATAAAAAAACGCATCTTTTATTTGTTTATATTCTACAACATATCCGAAAATCATCGAAATCAGTGGGGTCGGGTTAGGGCTGGTTTCCTTGTTAGTGTGATTTGAAATTTCATTATATGTCTAGGCAGTTCATGAAGTGCTAGTGGATTGGGTTAAAATCAACATTCAAAAAGTTCAATAAACATAGTTTTAAGTAGTAATCACTAAATTGAGGGTTTTCGATTGTTTTTCAAACATTAATTTTTTTTTAAATTAAAGGCAGAACAAAAATTTTGTATTATGTTAAAGAAACTTTATTTTACGTTCAAGAATCTTTTATTCGTTATACAAAAAACTTTTTAGTGTACATATTTTATTTGCTCAACATAAATTGTCTTTCGCAATTTAAAAATGAAAAAAGTAAAACTTTACGATGAAAGAGCTCCGAAAATAAAACTGCTCGTAAGTAGTCTTTTATTTACATTTCAAGCGAATAAAAATGTTACAGCTTATGCAAATAAAATTCACATAAGTACATTCATTGTTCCACTTTTTTAAGAAAGAAATATATAATTTAAGAATCTGAAAATGACAAAGAATATTGATCTTAAATAAAATGAGCATTTTTGAAACATTCAAGATCCTATGATTGAATGATGATTAAATAAAATTGTATTAATGAAACTTAATAATTCGATGTGGATAATAGAACGTTAGTCATTTCTTGAATTTGATTTTTATTTCCTACTGAGAAATTTTTGTTTTTGAAAATCCGTTTTTTGTATTTTTCTGCCCTGTTAGGAAATGCTTTGCAGAAAAAGAACAGATGTGCTGATACCTCGGTGGCATAATTTGTTAAAGCTTTATTTAGATATAGTGACGTTTTTTTATTCAAATACGGACAAAGGAAACTTTTTTTCGTGCTCTTCAAAAAAATATCTGTCTTAGTTCTGTTTATTTGAATTCCCAATTTTTCAATTCGATATCACAATGCGTGTGATGATGTAAGTTTCTCGAAAAAAAAAGTTCTGAGGTAACCTACCACTAAATCGTAAAATAAATAAACAACTATTTTGTTACTAGATGACAAAAGCAATCGCGGATATTTAAAAATAATAGACTAATCAAGTATGCTAAATAAAAAAACCTTATTTTCAAAATTTAAAATTAATTTTAAAGTCTTGCGCTTATCCAAATTATTATCTTAATGTAAATTTGCTTAGGGTATTACAGTTTTTATTTTCGCCCAAATAAAAAATCATTTCGTTCGTTATTTGAATGATACTTCTACCATTTAAGAAATTGAGGTCAAACATTCTAAAAAAAAACTTTTTATCTCCTTAAACTTAAAGTGAGTGTTAATGCTCGAATAAAGAATAAAACAGAAGTATTATTCTTTCTAAAATAAGAAAAACTAAAATATACATATTTTTATTGTCTTGTTGTTATAATTTTAAAAAGTGCGCATCCTACAAAAAACAATTTTGCTATCAAACATTTTATTAAAACTGGTAAAATTTTTCCATAAATTTAATTTAATTCTTTCCAATGCTGTTTTTCACGATTAAAATTAAAAATTCGCATCCTATTTGTAAAGTGGTTCTATGAAAATTTGTTGATATAATTTAGGCTCAAATTTAGTAAAATAGAACGTCATTCCAGCTTGTGACGTTTTTCCAAATAGTTAATTTTTGTATTTTCAATACATTTTTATAACAAGAGCTTATAACATATCCGTACATCCCTTTGGGTTGAACAACTTGTGTCTTTTAATTGTTTTCGTCTCTTTTCTGAAAATTTTCGAAAAACTTCATTTTATTTTAAATCTTATTTCTTCGATTAAAAGAAAATCTAATCGTCCGACCTTTAAAATTTTTAACACAAATTTGTAGATCCTTATTAGGTGAAAATCTTTTGTTAATTAATTTTTTGCGCACCTTTCAACGTTTCTTGAAAAATTTAATTTTTTCATTTTTAGTGTTACTTTTTACGAATAAAACAAATATTACGCGTCCTATTGAAAATTGATTTATTACAAATTTGTACATCTTTTTTAGGCGCACAATTAAAATTTTTTTCGCATTCTGCAGTTTGACCGCGGGTTTAGCGGGTCCGATAATGTGGACATTTGACAAACACGGAAAGGGGGTGGGGGTTAAAATTGTACACGAATCTAATACCGTCTGTGATAACAATGTAAAAAAATGACTTGAATAAGGATTAATAAGGGCATTATGGAAACATAGCAGATCTACTAGATTCAAATAACTTCATCAACTTTACATATAAGGGTGTAGTTACATTTAATTTTATCAAATATTTTTCCTTTTCAAGGACGAAACTCGATGAAACTAACCAAATTTCTAGTTTTTCTATGTATTTCAATAAACACAAAAAATAAAGAAAAAGTGCATAAAGCAACATTTGTAGATCTTCCAAAAATACCCTATTTATGTTATATCATTTTTTTACCCACTTTTTTCGAGAAAACAAGGATTCTTAAAGAGCAGAGAGGTCTGTTTATAAGTGGTCACAAAAATAGTATAGGTCACACCCCTGAATATTTCCAATGTCTCCTAGGGAGTGGCGAAGCACGCCTATGATTTATTACAGTAACAGTTTAGATTACATTAACAACCCTTTCAAAAGTCTTAGTAGGGGCAGAAAAGCCACTCTCTAACTGGTCACAAAATTAATGCCCAGCCTTTTGAAAGCCTTACTGTGGATCGAAAGCCTCTTAAACTTTTAGATTAGCCCTGCTGCAGGAATTTTGTGATTTTTTCAAAGTTTTTTATCGTCAGAAAATTTGAAATGAGCAGTTAAATATTTTTCATAAGTATAGCTAAGCGTCCACACATTTCTGGGCGACTAGAACATCCCTCTTGTCCAGCTTCTCCAATTTTTTGAGGCATAGTAGATAGGGTCGGTTCTGGACCAAAAAGAAAGACGGAGCCTGGCTACGAATTATAAGACGGACTCTGAATACTGATTTGGGCCACTTTTGGTATCCAGAGGTTGCCTTGTAATACTTCCTCCTTCTGCTCCTCCTCCTCATCTTCCTCATCCTGCTCCTCCTCTTCATCCTCCTCCTCCTTCTCTGCCTCCTCGTTCTCCTCCAACTAAGAACAGTTACATTTTCAAACAAATATCTGAAATCTGACTTTTATATCATCCTCCTCCCCTTGCCCCTCCTCCTCCAACGAAAACAGATTTTCTTATTTAAGAGTTGAAACGTTAATTCTTAGAATAAAAATGCGGTCATGAAAATAGAACTGTTGTTGTTTAAAGGAGCAGAAAGAGGGTAAGGAGGAGGGAAGAAGAAGAGGAAGAGAAGAAAAGGTATTAAATAACCAACTCTGGATCCTAAAAGTGGTCTAAATCAGTATTCAGAGCCCATATTATAATTCGTGTCCAGACTCCGTCTTACTTTTCCTCCCAAAACGTCCCGAAAATTCGAGACTAGTGAACCCCCTTTAAAACTTCCCCAATTTTTCGGGACGACTAGACACAGTCAATAGTTTAATAATTGTGAATGAGCATAACTATCGAGCATAATATTTGTGCTTCGATGAAAAATTACAGCCTCGTGAGTAGAAGTCATCGTAATGGAAATGATAGCAAGAAGTATTTATTATTATTTCGCTTAAAGTACAGAACATTCAAGTCGAGCCACTGTGCCACAAAAAAGATCATTACTTGGAAATGTTCTTTTTGTCGCAGATGGTTGGCTTTTTTCTCTAGGTCATAAGCTTCTATGGTATATATGGCGAAACGTTTCTTTCAAAAGGAAGAGAATTTATGATCTGTGCGCGCCTGGCTCGCCAAATGCGGCTCTGTAAACTAGTCTCAACAACCTGAGCCCAGCTTCGATTTTTCGCGGTACTTTCGCTTTTTCACGACACGGCCACAAAAAAACAGGAGCAAGGTGGTCGTTACAATACATCATTTTTCCATTATTTCCGCCATTATTTCAGCGATGCTGCAGAAGTCGGATGACGCCGTCGATTTTCTGATATATGTAATATAACGGATTTAGATTTATCATCGGAAGCGTAAGCCAACCGGAGAATTCTTCTTAAGGATGTTAAGACAAAACGATGAGACTCTTTGTGGAACTGGAAAATGAATAATTGCGATAGGTTTGATGAAAGGAAATTGATCTACTGCTAAAAGGAAGACGTCGGCATTTTCAGATCACATTAAAGTTTATTAAACTGGAACTTGGAATTAGGAACCGTTACGAACACGGCTTGCAATAACCTTGATCCTATTTCCAGAGCGCCCCCTCCCGTGCTCCATGAAACTCGAGCCTCTCGCGACATCTATTCTCGGAACGGCGTAAATACGGGCTGCTTCAATCGAGGTCCCAATGTATTAATAATTTAATAATTTTATTATAATATAATAATTAATTTATTATAGTATGGATTTTAAAAATTACAAAATTCACCTAATTTAATATTTGATATTAATACGAGTACATATTTTTAAGCTGTGGGTGCTTTTCGCTAATGGGTCTATAAACCGGAATTTATCAGGTTTATATAGAAATTTGTTGTAATTATTGTTCTCTCAAATTAGAATGCAATGACTTGAATCTATAAAAATGAAAGATTTTTCAGTCAAAAAAGAATTGAAAAAATTTCTTCAAAATGTGGAGTTTCTAAATTAAAAATAATGAATTTTCTTATATAAATGACCATTTTTTATAAAAATACATAATTTTGAATCAGCTTATTAACCGAATAGTTGAATTTTTAAACTAAGAAAATCAATTTTTATCCAAAAATGGAACAGATAAATTTTTCTAAAAAATGAATCTTCTAGAAAATGGTCGAATTTTCTAACAAATAAATTAAGTTGTAAGACAAAAAGCTTAATTTCCCATGAAAAAATGTTTATTCTAAAATATAAAATGTCAACAAAAAAGTTTATTTTTAATTAAATAGTTATATTTTGAGTTAGACAAAAAAGTAGATGATAGTTCAAAAATAAATTTTTTAACATAATACATGCATTTCTAAACTAAAAATTTCAATTTTTATCAAAAAATGCAACAGTAAAATTTTCATCTGATAAAATTAATGAAGAATAATGATCCAAAAACGAATAGTTTAAAAAATAGATGAATTTTCTACAAAGCTATTGAATTTTGAGGACAAAAAGAAGAATTTTCTATACAAGACCATATAATTTTTCACCCTAAAATATTAAATTTGAACAAAGTTTCAATGTTTATTTTTAATTAAATGGTTATATTTTGTGTTAAAAATATGAGTTTTTAATCGAAAAAGAAATTTTCAACAAAATACATAAATTTTTAAGCTAAAAAGATGATTCCTTATTCACAAATATAACAGTAAAACTTTCATTTTAAAGATTAATCAATAATATAAAAAATGCCCCAGATAATACTTAAATTTTCTACCAAAATGCTGAATTTTTAATACAAAAAAGATTAATTTCCTATTAGAAAAATAGTTCAATCTGCAACCTTAAATGTGAAATTTCAATACGAAGTTTATTTTGAATAAAGAGTTATATTTTGAGTTAAAAAATTAGTTACTTAGAAAAAAAAAATTCAATAACATATTGTACATAAGTTCTCAAACAAATATTTGAACTCTAAACTGAGAAAATAATTTTTCTAGCAAAAAGGACGAATTTTCGATAAACTACATAAGAAATTTCAACCAGAAATTTTTTAACTTTTTACGAATGACTTGAATTATAAATCTAAAATGATAGATTTTCTATAAGACATCTAATGGTTACTATTTCAACAAATTAAGTTTAAGTTTTGAACGAAACACGATATAATTAAAAAAAAGACGAATTTTCGAAAAAATAGTTGATTCATCAACTAAAATAGATTGATCTAGAAACAATCAGTGAAATTTTTAAGAAAGAAAATCTGATACCAAAAAGACGAATTTTTAACGAAATAAATCAATTTGTAAACATATGGTTGAATTTTCAACCGAGAAGCTTAATTTTTTTCCAAAAATAAATTTTTTTAAACTTGCGATTCACGTTTTATTCACAATTATAAGAATTAAGCTTAATTTTTCAAAATTCTTTTAATTGAAAAGAAAGAAAATAAAAGAATAATTTGTGAAAAACTGAAATAAGTTTAAAAAAATTAATATTTAAAAGTTGAAGACCTATAAATTATGACGAAATCATTACAGAATCGAGTTTAATAAAAAAAAATTCAAAATTATAAACTATGTAAAAAAAATTAATTACCGTGTCATAAATTTTTTTATTTAAAAATCAAAATGTTAAACATACCGTGAGTGTGGTTAGGTTTTTTCGATTTGCAACGTATTTTCTCATGAATTTATTTATTTATTTGTGTATAATTACATATTTCCAATTTTTCTCCAGTGAATTCGCTTCTGTAATAGTATCATTAAAATTTGGTAGTTTACAATTTTTTTCAATATTTCGAAATATTTTATTTACTTCGATTGACAAATTTTAATTTTCTTTTAGGAGACTCTTAAACTATCGTTTTATTCATACAATTGTAAAGAACACAAAAACCCGGACTTTTCAAAATTTTTATTTATTTTTATGTATTTTCATTTTAACTTTTTAAGTTTTTACTCATTTATAATTTTTGATATAGATTTAGTTTCAAAGACCATATAAACCGGGACTTTTTATTAAGTTGAAAGTTTTAGCTTTTTAGTGGACAATAATATTCCCTTCTTACGTCCTTCTTAGGAATCACGAATTGAAAAAAGAACTTTACCTTTTTTGAAAGAGGATAAAAATTAACATAAAATCCACTTAACAGATTAAAGTTTCAAAAATTATCCATATTATAAAATCTTATCAGTTTACACCTTCAAAAATCGATTTTTAAATATAAATTTTTCTTCAATTTATTTTAACTTTAAATATACTGAAAATATTTTTAATTACAACTTTTAACATAAATACGAATTCATAATTCAATAATTAACAGGCATAATAAAAATCAATCCGTTTTATTTAAATTAGCAATTCACCAAATTACACTTTTCGATCAATGTAACTACTTAATTGGATTAAGCTAATTAACTTAATTATATAAATTATTAAATGAATTAATGAAACGGAATTCCATTGATTTCTATGAGTGCATAAATTTATGACAAGGGAGGCTTTCGAAAGTTCAACGAAATTTGAAATAGTTGTATTGAAACAAAGGATCCTTAATAAGGTGCTACAGGAATGATCGATTTTGAAGGCAACCCTCCGAGTTTTGTATCTAACAGATATAAAATATGACTACAATCAAATGAAAAAAATTTTAATTATATGGAGAACAGATAAAAATATTTAAAAATATGATTAAAATTATTATTTTTATTATTAATTTGATGTTATTTTCAGTGTTACAAGGTATCCTCTATTTTATGATTTTATAGTTTGATAAATTAGTATAAAACATTGCAGCTATTTTATAAAAAAAAATTACGTTGTGCGATTAAAAAAAATATTGCGACAAATTTTAAACTGATCTCAAACAACTATTTCTTTGATATAAACAAACGTTTTTCTGAGTGTTGTGCAATTTAAGGAATTTTCAAATTAAATATAAGAATCTGTTAAGAAAAAAAAGAAGAATGTTTATTTGAATCAAAAACTTATTTTTCTGAGTATTGCAAAATTCAAGTAATTTTTTAATTTAAAACCTTAATACTCTAGCAACTTTAAATTAAAATCTTTGATTGCATTTCAGATTGGAATATTGAAAATTAAAAAAAAAAGAAAAATGTTAAAAAAGAAGAATCTGTTTAAAAAAAAATTTGTTGGAAATAAACAAACATTTTTAGGGGGTTGCAAAAGTCAAAAAAAAATTTTATTGACAACCTAAACACTTCAGAAACATTGAATTGAAATTTTAAAATCGATGTTAGATTACATCTAAATTTTTGGGAAAAATAAAAATTATTAAAAAAATAATTCGCTAAAAAAAGAAATGTTTGTTTGAAAGAATAAAAGATTTTTCTGAGTTTTGCTAACTTCCAGACATTTTCAAATCTAAAACCTTAAAACTTCTGTAGCATTGAATTGAAAGTTTCAAGCGCATTTCAGAATCAGATATTTTAAAATTAAAAAAAAAACAATGTTAACAAAAAAGAATATTCTAAGAAACGAAAAAAATTTGTTTAAATTAAAAAAAAAAATTCTGAATGTTGCAACAATTAAGAAATTTTCAAATTGACACCATTATCATTTCAGAAACTTTGCATTGAAAGTTTAAAATCAATTTTAGATCAGGGCATCTACATTTTGGGGGAAAATGAAAAAAATTTTTAAATGATCCCCTAAAAAAGCGAAGAGTTTGTTTGAATCAAACATTTTTCTGAGTGCTGCAAACTTTAAGCCATTTTCAAATTGAAAATCCGAACACCTCAAAAACTTTGAATTGAAAGTTTCGAATGCCTTTCACATTCAAACATTCAGGATAAAAAATTTTTAAATGTTAATCTGCTAACAAACGAAAAAATTTTCTGAATTTCTGGATTGGTTACCCCTTTGGCGCGTTTCTTTAAAGGGATGAATATTGTTTGTTCTTATTCATAATTGTTTAAAACAAACAATTGTTATAAACAAGTTTACTTAAAAAATACTCTAAACTATGGATTCTTTGTTTACAAAGACAATTTGTGCCTTAAAATTACTTGCTTTCATCAAAGAAATAATACCTGATTATAAAAATTCGTCATCTGATATTTTTTATGAATTTAATAAACAAATTGTATAAAAAATGCCAAGTGTGAACATTTAATGACAAAAATAAATCTTGTTATCTCTTAATTTTCCTCAAATTATATCGGTAGTAATGTTTAAGAATGGCAAATCATCATCTGATATTTTAAAATAATTTTATAAACAAATGCCCAGTGTAGACATTTAAATGCAGAAAGAATTCGTTTCTTTGCCTAATTTTCCTCAAATTATGGCGCAAGTGATTTTTAGTGATGGAAAATTATTATCTGATATTGTTTATTAATTTTCTAAACAAATTATTCAAACAAATTCCCAGTGTAGACATTTAAAGGCTGAAATACATCGGTCTTTTCTTAAATTTTCTCAAAATATGTCGCCAGTGATGTTTAGTGATGGAAAATTATTATCTGACATTGTTTTATTAATTTTGAAAACAAATTATATGAAGAATTACCTAGTCTGTACTAGGAACTAGCTACATCATTTGAGGCAAATTAGGAAATAAAATGATTTTATTCTGCCTTTAATTTCCCAACTTGTAAATTTCGTTGTATAATTTGTTTATAACATCTATCAAAAATATCGGGTAATAATTTTCCATTATTTAGCATCACTAAACATCACTGGCGATCTAAATTGAGCAAAGTGAAGAAAAAAACGATTTCCTTTTCCCTTTAAATGTCCACGCCAGGTATTTGTTTACATAATTTGTTAATTAAATTAATAAAAAATATGGAATTTCAAATTCTTATGATCGAGTATTATTTTTTTGAAAAAGCAAGTAATTTTAAGTTAAAAATTTTCTTTACAAACGAAGAATCCATAGTGTAGAATATTTTTTAAGATTATTTTTTTATAACAATTACCTTAACGATTTCATATTTTCTTTTGCTTTCAACTACCCCCGTGCATAAAGTCCGACAATTATAATCATAGAAAAAAATTTTCACGGAAATAAACAAAAAAATATCGACTTTTTCTTCACTCTTTGCTTTAATATAAAAGTTCAAATAAAATATAAAATCAGGCCGCATAAATCTCTGTAAAATATACTGCTGAATTAAAAAAAAAATCGCTGAAGAATTTCCAGCTACAAGTTATTTTGAACCACTTTTTTAAAATTTCATCCCACTGTTTACCGCACCAACTAACAAGATAATTTCTCTTCCCTATTTCAATTTAATTTAATAAGGAAAATAATGTTATTGTGTAATTATTATTTTTTAATTAATTTGACATTCGATGGATTCCTCTTCCAAAATATCTAGTACGTTTCTCTGTAGACAGTGGTAGTTTGAGTACAGAGGACAATCTATTTCGCTCTGTGTAATTACTTAAGGGGTCCAGCAGATCTATGTAGTGGATATCCGGGATATTTCAATAGGGAAGGGAAGTCCTCTTTGAGAAATGAGAAATCACAGATGGTTTCATAGCCAGATGAACAAATATAGATAGGTAAACAAACACAAGCTTGCGCATATCCATCCAAGTTTTGCAAGCTCGCAATATGAGAATTAATCTGCTAAAACAAAATAATAATAATAATAATAATAATAATAATTCTGTATAAAGAAATTGGTAAAATAAATTTTCATAGGAAGTAACAAAGTTGGAAAGGATGTCGGATGTGACCAATAACTCCTTTGTGACCAATAACTCCTTTGTGACCAATAACTCTTTTGGTAGGTGGTGGTAACTAATATGTTAACATGTCAAACGAGTGATTACTCATGCTCGACGTCCTTTCCAGATCGGTCAAGATCGACACCCTTTCTAGAAATATAAAATTTTCAGATTTTCAGAATTTATGTTCTATAAAATGTAGGCTATTGATTCTACATTTCGTGTTCTATGATTCTTGGAAGCCTGAAAATGTTGCCGAATATGACGAATTACACTTTTATGACCGGTAACTCTACTGGTGCCCCCCCCCCCCACACAACCTGGAAAGGGTGAGAATCATCGATCACTCTTCTGTGGTCGATGTCGCTCCACACCCTCTCCAGGTTGAGAATTAATATAATTTAAAAATAGACAATAATAATAATTCCGTTTACAAAAATTGATAAAATAACTTTTCATGGGAAGCAAGAAAGCTGGAAAGGTTGTCTAATGTGACCAATTACTCATTTGTGACCAGTAACTATACTGGAGACAATCCCCCCCCCCCACACACACATACACACACAACCTAGAAAGGGTGAGATAATTGATCATTCTTCTGTGATCTATGACGCTCGAACCCTTTCCAGATTGAGGAAGATTGAGGGAGGAGGGGATCTTCAAGAATAGAATCTGGTCACATAAGAGTGATTGGTCACGCTGGGCACCCTTTCCAGCTTTTTGGTAGGTGGTGGTGGCTAATATATTGAAATGTCATGAACGAGTGATCAGTCACGCTCGACGTCCTTTCCAGATCGGTCAAGATCGACACCCTTTCTAGAAATCTGAAATTTTCAGATTCTTAGAATTTAGATTCTAGAAAATGTAAGATATAGATTTTCTAGATTCTAGATTCTACATTACATTTTTTAGGATTCTTGCAAAACCTGGAATGGATGTCGAATATGAACGATTACTGTTTTATGACCGGTAACTCTACTGGCACCCCACGTACACACACAACTTGGAAAGGGTGAGGATCGTCGATTACTCTTCTGTGATCGATGGCGCTCGACACCCCTTCCAGTTTAGGAATTAATATTGCTAAAAAATGATAATGATAATTCCGTATAAAAAATTGATAAAATGACTTTTCGTAAGAAGTAAGTAAGCGATAATGGCAACTGGCTTAGAATTTTAAGGATCGAGACATAAGCCTTGCTTCACTGGCCAATGTAACTGAGTAGATTTTTAAAAAAATATTGGCTTATTATTGAAAAATACGCAATGTATAGATCTCCGGAAAATTATGGAGAACTTAAATTGTCTATGATTGGTCACAAAAGAGTGATTGGGAACACCTGAAACGCCTTTTTCCAAGCAGGGGGGAGCGGGAGTATTCAGTACAGTAGCTAGTCTTAGATTTCATTTTCTAGGATTCTAGGAAACCTAAGAAGGATTTTGAGTTACATTCTTCACTTTTTCGATATTT
>NC_046657.1:142786309-142792271 GCF_010883055.1 Belonocnema kinseyi
GTCAAATTTATTTCTTACGTAAGATGTTTTCAAGTCTGTGAATCACTAAAAAACAAAAGTCCGGAATCAAATCCTGCGCAATGAAAAATTGAATTAATTATCTGATCCAAATTTTAGTTGAAAATATTGTTATTTGGTTTAACATTTTATAAACTTTTTGAAAAATCAAAAAATTTAGTAGTTTTTTTCTTTATTGAAAAATTAACTGGTTTTTTTAAAATCAGCATTATTGTTTTGTAGAAAGCCCATATTTTCGACTTAAAAATTTTAATATTTGATTGAAAATTGAACTACATTTGTAAAAATTCCTTTTTTTTAGTGGAATATTTATCATTTTAGTTTAAAGTCAATTTCGCTGGTTTAAAATGTTAATAATTTTTTAAACAATTGTCTTTTTGTGGTTGAAAATTATTTTATAAACTAAAAATTGAACTATTAAACTTTTGGTTGAAAAATTTGCAAGATCTATTATTTTGTTTAAAAATACACCGTTGACTTCAATTAAAATAAAGACATTTTTTGGTTGAAATACCAAGAATATTAAAAATTATCTTTCAAGCTTTGGGTTGAATATTCAACCACGTTTTTAAACATTTATTTTATTATTTGAAGATTCATAATTTTAGTTTAAAAAATTATGTTTTTCGTTGAAAATTCAAATATTCTGCCCAAAATCCAAATTTTTCTTTAAACTTGATTATTTAAAAAAAATTAATCTACTTAAATAAAAATTTAACTATTCCATTTTTGTTTAGAAATTGATTTTTCTTAGTTTAAAAATCCAATTATATAGATGGAACATCTTTTGTTAAAAAATTTCCTTTTTGTGGAAAATTAGACTTTTGAATTGATAGATTTTGTTAAAAATGTAATCCTTTCTTTGTGAAATTAATCTTTTTGGTTTAGTATTTTTAGTATTTAGTAGTAATTTTCTTAGAAATAAGCAAATTTTCTTATTCGAAAGATTAACTATTACATTTTTGGTTGAAAATTCATAATTTTTGGTTGAAAATATAACGGATTGGTTGAACATTAAACTATTTTGTTATTTCATAAAAAATAGTAAGATTTCACGCTTGCTATTGAGGTGTCCGAAACAAGGTGGAGTGAAATTTGATTAAGGGCATGTGACACAGCTAAATACCTATATTACCGACCTAACTTTATCAGTTCACTGAATGTTTTTTTGACCTTAAGAACTTTTTTTGTAAATAAAATATCGAGCCGAAACTTTGAAAAATGTATTAGAGTACAATAAAGTACGTTCAGGTACTGGTTTTTTGTAGGAACTTCACTGAAAATTATTTTATCTTTTTTCTGAACCTCGACATTTTTTGAACGTTCGAACTTCTTTTATACATACAATACCGGTTTCAAACTTTGAGAAATGCAAAATCCGAAAGAAAACTACGTTAAAGTGCAAAGATTAATAATAAAAGATGCAAAAAAATATATTTCAACTATCAATTCCATTAGCATCAGCCGGTAACGTTGTACACGAAAATACGAACCCTCTATTCGGTCTATTCAGGTCGGTAATATACGTAGTTGGCTGCGTCACATGCCCTTGAAGAGATGTTGAAAAAAATAGGTAGAAAATAAATCGTCTTTGGTTTTTTAACTGAGCTTTTTAGTCATTTAATAGCTGAAGTATATCCGGGATGTTGAACAACTAGAACAAACCGAATCCAACTGTAGGATAAAAAAATAGTAACAAAATGAAGCGCCAATATCGTAAATATTATATCTACTCTTTCGGCCAGACGTTCCAATCCCAAGACCATTTCCTTTACCCATTCTCGTTTCTTACTTTATGATCACCTGATCGCAATCTCGTAAAAATTGGGTCATGTTTGATTCTTATTTAAGAAATAGATTGCCTGAAATTCGTCGTTCTCTTTTGTTTCTTCTAACAAACATCTAAATATGAAACGTTGGCTCATTAAAACTTTCATACCTGAAAAAAGGTAGGATTTAAATATTGACCAGTCAGCTATGCGGCGCCAGCTATGCATATAGATTCTGTTCTCGCCATCTAGTGGAGATAGAACAAACTACAGCTCTATTCCGGCAACCCCTCTACCCCGGTCCTCCTCCCATACAATGCAAATTATAGTATATTTTTTAATTTAGATTCACAGGAAGAATAATTTAATAAATAAATAATTTAAATAATAAATAATTAAATTTATATTTATTATTATTCATTTATTATTATAATATTTATTTATTTATAAATAAATAAATTTAAATAATAAATAATTTATTAATAAAAAAATATTTAAACAGAGACATTAGGCCCAACACTTGAGTACCACTCTAACCAGATCGGTCTCTTTCATCAACATAGACGCCACCTAGGGGAGATATAAATTCTAAAATACGTTCACATTTTAGCCTTAAGACTGTACCTAGTGTGTATTCTGCCGTCCTAACAAGAAAAGTCGTAACTACATTTCGGATGAGTCCCCTGCCATCCCAATTTCGGTTAGGTTAACAGGGGACTCATCCGAAATATAGTTACGACTTTTCTTGTTGGGAAGCAGTACTAGGGAAAAGTGAAATGTTTCAGGGCGATTGATTGTAGAAATATGGAGCTCGAGGCAGCGGAACGGAGGAAACGTACCAGGGTTCAATTCTTACCCCCACTCCTCACAATTCGAACGTGTTTTTCACTCTCTTCACCTCCCGTTCGCGCAAAGGCAATCGAGTCCGAATTCTCCCGTTTATTGTCCTGTGCTGCAGAATTTTCGATTAAGGGCATGTGATGCTTACAGTTTCCCTAGCTTTTTTTACACAAAAATGAAAATTTTTAAAAACTGAATTCGGAAATGCTATAAAATATTATAACGGGAGTCCCCGGACTCTTTTTTGAGGGATAATAACAAAAAAAAATTTTTGTGCTCAATAAAAATTTTATGCATATGCATTATTTTGAGGTTACGTCGTTTTTCATCTCTGCCTTTCCGATAATCTGGAAATTATTTATGAAATATACTTTTTTGATTGGCTGCAAACATGGTTAGTTCCGGGAGATTAGTTACTATGTTTATTTGTAAGTTGCAAAGTTTTCGGCCAAAATATTGTGTAGTTTGGAAGAAACGCTCGGGTCAATTATAACACACATAACCTGGAAATATACACGCACGTTGTTAGCAATATAAAAAAAAAATTTTGATCAAAAAACGCAAAAAAGCGTGCGGGGACGTCCGTTAGCATATTGGCTATCATTTCCCAGATTTTGAAGGCAAAATATTTCTTATCCTAGGAAAAAGCCGGGGGAATCTAACACTGAAAATATCGATACTATTTCCTAAGCGCTATGCAAATTAATCACATTTTGCTAAATTAAAACTGTTTTTAATTATCCCACAAAAAAGTGTGTGGGGACGTCTGTTAGAATGCTCTCTATCATTTCCCAAATTTTTAAGACATAATATTTAATATTCTAGAAAAAAAGTCTTGGGAACCTGAATTGGTAAAATCGACAATTTTCTAAGTATCACATGCCCTTAAGTAATTCCAGAAAGTCCGGGAATGTCAGAGAAAACCTGATAGAATTAGGATATTTTCGAAAAACTAAAGTTAAAGTTAATTTTATTATTATGTTTGAAAATCCCAACTATTTGTTTGAAAGTTAATGTCTTTTGGTTAAAGATCCCAACTATTTTGTTGTAAATTCAACTTGAGAATTCAACCTTTTTGGTTGCAAATTCAACTGCTTCATTGGAAGTGGGACACCTTCATCGTTTTAGCTGAAAATCTAACTCGTACATTTTCGGTTCAAAATTTAAATTCTTAAGTAGAAAATCAAAGATTTTGTTTTAAATTCCTGTATTTTATTGAAAATTTGAATTTTTGGAAGAATATTTATCCTTCTTTGTGACTAATTCCTCTTTTTGGTTAAAACATCATTCATAAATTTAAATATTTTGTTAAAAATCCTTGTACTTTGACCCAAACCAGACCGGTTGAGGTATTGCAATGGCACCGAGTTCCAATTTAGTGAAATTGCATTGCTGTAAATCGAAGTGTATTATTTATCGTAAAACTTATGGTTATTAACTGAGTTTATTGTATAATGCAATAATCAATATGCCGAAGTCTAGTACACTGCGAGTTCGAAAGCATCGCATCCTGTGCAGAAATTGCCAAATATTTGCCTTATTTTCGACTTGGGCCATATAGGGCACACAATTTTGTGGATGTTAAATTTTGCCCCCTATAGACTCTGGCTTAGCAGCGAATCTTGACAATAGATGGCGCTCATTAATTTCGGGGCATGATGTGGGTTGATTCCAAATCTCCCAAGTTTCAATGTAAAGTGTCAAACAAATTTTAACAAAAGTGACGACATTTTTCTCGTACTTAATTATTAATAATGCCATAGTACCCATGCAAACCAATTCGGATGTGTATACTGCGGCCGGCCATGTTCTTTGTGTGACACTAGCGCGCTCTGTCTCGCCGTGTTATTTTTATTTTCAAATATAAAAAAAATGTTTCGTGACATGAAATTGGTATTATTGTTTGGCCCTCAGTCGGCAGACATCATGTCTGCCTGATAAATCCGTTTGTAAATTCTCTTGTGAAATATAAAATTTATTTCTAGTTACGCCGATGGATACTAAAAAAATACGCAAAAGATACTGCCAAAATACGTTGGCTGTTTTTTTTTATTTACGAAGAAAGTTTCTAATGTTTACACCCAAAACATAAGTTAGGAGTAGTGAAATACTTTGTCTTCAATCCGACGTCCAGCCAGGATCCAAAATGGTATTCCTGATTGTCAAATGCCGGCTGTTTATGTATAGACCTAACCTCAAAAATATTTTCAAAGACACTTATTTTTGTATGCATATGTAGTGTATATAACATTAAATTAAAAATGTCAATGATAGAAATTGTACTTCTTGAGTCTAGCTTTAGGACTTTTTAAAACATGAATTTTAAAGTAGCTAATTATTTATTTCCTACGTTACTCCAAAATTTACCTCCAGTGTGTGGACATCAGCCCTATGCATCTGAAAACAAAATGGCGATCCTTTAGTGTCCTAAGTTGGTTAGTTCCTAATATCTTCAGCGCGGCGCTAGTTGTCCAATCACTCCCGGTTTTTGCATTGAAAGCAATGGGAGTAGACCGCTTATTATTATTTTTTAATGAACAGAATGTTATTTTCGTAAACAAAAATATTGAAATGAAAATAATGTTACTCATTTTCTATTTCAAAACATTTTTCCAAGCGATGTATATAAATGCTCATGAAAAACATGAATTAAAACGTCACCCAATGAACTTGGTAAAGTGAAATATTAGATTTGAACTTGAATAAAAAGTAAAATATAATCCTTTTTATACCTGAAAACGCAGTAAATAATATTTATATCAATAAAATATGTAAATAGTTTTATGAAAAAAGTTTTAGTAGTATACCAGTTTAAACTTTATATTTTAGAGTTTAGCGAGTACTTACACAATTGAATATAAGGAGAAAAATGTAATTGATATTGAATTAAATGTGTAATTATGAACATATAGCATAAAAATATGTAAAGAACATTAAAAATAGTTTATTGAATAATTGAACTTGTTGAAAAAAACTATTTTTTAGAGGAACAAATATAAATTATAATGTTATGAAACGTCCAAGATGTAAATATATTCAATGTTTTAACATCTTTATTTTAAAGGCTGGAAAGGATATAATGATAAAAGAGAGCAATTAAAGAAATTTATTTTTTTATTTTTCACTGATTATTAAATGAAATGATTTCAAATGTAAATTTAGTTAAATTCAATTAGAAATACATTGTATCCATTATATATACATAAGTGAGAGTATTCACATGGTAAGTTCAAACTTACAAGGAAGGTACCCGAGGTGTACCTCACCGATTTTCTTGAAATTGTGATATGTTATAGAACATCAAAAAATATTCGACACGTATTTTTTATACGTGC
>NC_046657.1:142792371-142803288 GCF_010883055.1 Belonocnema kinseyi
TAACGAAATATAACAGTATAAATGTTAGGTGTAGCTCACCACCTCAAGGGATTTTTTTTTGAAAATCAAGAAGATCAGTCAAGATTCAGTCAAGATTCAACAGATTCTGGAATGTGTATAGTGAAAAAAATGGCCATCAAATATAGTTTTTCATTAATAAAAAACGGGGGTTGCGAGTCTGATGACTAAAAATAATGCATAAATATGTGCTTTTCAATAACAAGTGTTACCCACTGTGTTTCAGTAAAAAATTACGAATTGTATTCGAGAAATTAAAAAAAAATGTGTTTTTGGGGGTGAACTTCAAGGGTGGTTTTCACCCCTTAAATGGGCTTATGGGCACGTATAAAAAAATACGTGTCGAATATTTTTTGATGTTCTACAACATATCACAATTTAAAGAAAATCGGTGAGGTACACCTCGGGTACCTTCCTTGTTAGTACTATTTAAATTTTTCTCCTGGTTTTTTTTTCACTCCATTAATAATATTTTAAATTTGTTTTCGACAATAAAATTTAAGAATCATATCTTACTTTTATTCAAATTCAAATCTAAGATATATTTCACTTTGTCAGAATTATTGTACGACCATATAAATCATATTTTGTCTTTCGTATTGATATAAAATGATTGGAAAAGTATTTTGAAATGTTAAATGAGTAAAATTGTTTTAATTTCAAGAATTTTTTTGCATGGAAGAAACATTTTGTTTGCTAAAAAATTTTAAAAAGTGATTTAGTCCCATTTCTTTCTATGTAAAAACAGGGAGTGATGGGACAACCAATACCGCGCCAGAGATATTAGGAACTAATCAACTTACGACAGTTGCGGGGTCAAGTTAATATCTAAAATATAGAGAGATGCCATGATCCAATAAACCATGGTCCCGCCAATTGGATGCTCAAATACGTTCGACTTGGAGTGACTGGAGTAAACCGACGCCCCCCACCATACTCACTGCATTGGTGCGAATGGAAGGGGAAGCTAACTGCCGCACTCGATCCAAGATGTCAGTAAGGTCGGGTGCCCTAGGGTGCCGAATCTGATAAGTTGCATGTTTTTTACTTGCGCCTGGCAGGACCATGCTTTGTTGGGTCATGGAGAGATGCACAGGGCTGGTGGACATCTGTTTAAGCGATTTATCGTGTGCATAATATATATTTTTTTAATCTGGCTTACAATTTTGTAACCTAATTTTTACTATGGAACACAATATGAGGTACTAAAATGAAGATCTTTGCTGAGTTTTACAATAATACAATCAGTAGTTTTGATAATATGTTCCATGGACTCCAAAGTATAATGATTGAGGAATTCTGGTCAAGAAGGCGACAGGAGCTCGAGAAGGAGTAAAAGTATTGTCCAGACTGTGACGTCAAGTATCAAAAATGAAATTCAAAATTTGAAAAAAAAACATATTTAGATAGCTCTTGAAAAATGAACCTGAGTCTGTATTTACAGTATTTCTCTCGGGCTTCAAATTTTCCAGCAAATAAATAAAAACTGACTTTTTTTAAATTGAAAAAACCATGTTTTTTCCATATTCAACTCGCCGTAAGTGATTCGTTTATCAACTTATTAACAAATTTCTTTTTTAGTTTTATTCGTGACACTCTAGCGGAGGGTACAGTATCCAAAAACGGTAAAAAGTTAATTTTTTAGCTTTTTTTTTTTTAATCCGAATGAAAAACCAGGTTTTTAGACTTTGTAAATTCGATTAGATTTTTAGTTACATAATTACAGCGAGTTTATTACGAGCTCGCGACGCGAAACGACAGGATTTTTCAGGGGACACCGCCGGAACGCTGACTAGTGCGAGCGACGAGTAGACAAAACAAAGGATGGGCAAGGAGGATTGTTTCACAGGCTTCAGGCGTTGTCCCCTGCAAAATCCTGTGGTGTCGCGTCGCGAGCTCGTAATAATCTCACTGTAATTGTGGAACTAAAAATCGAATTGAGATTTTCCAAAAAGTTGGCGAATACATTGGCGGAAAATTCGTTCGCTTGAAGTTTGTCATAGCTCAAACTTCCTCGCTCATTTTTTTAATGTAAAAGTCTAAAAACGTGGTTTTTCATTCTGATTAAAAAAAAACATTAGAAATTAACTTTTCACCCTTTTTGGAAACTGCAGCTTCCGCTAGAGTGTCACGAATAAAACTCAAAAAGAAGTTTGTTAATTAATTGATAAACCAATTACTTACGGCGAGTTGAATGTGAAAAAACAGATATATTTTTGATTTTTTCAAATTTCGAATTTTACTTTTGATACCTGACGTCACAGCCTGGGCAATACTTTTACTCGTTCTCGAGCGCCTGTCGCCTTCTTGTCCAGAACTCCTCAATTGTGAAAATTTTAAATATCTTCGGGTTATTATTTTTGCGTAGTTTACACTAATTAACCGTCACTTTGCCAAGAATAATTTAACTTAAGAATCTTAAAGGATAACCTGACAAAAAGCCTTTAGTCTCGGTCGAAAATTAATACGCCATATTCTCGTGTCCTCGGGAACCAGGATATTCGGTGGTAGAGTTTCAGGTGGAATTTTTTCACGGAATTATTGCGGGGCTGAAGAAGCTGATTTATCGGGTCGTAAATTTTATCTTAATGTCCACTTTCTTAGTTCTAGAGGAAAATTTAAGAAACTTGGAGATACCTGTATAAAAAGGTGGTTTATGAAGATGCTATAGTTTTTAAAGATTAAAGACATTCTGGAATGTAATCCACTATTAATCAAGATTACATATTTACGACCTCTGTATATTGCTCTTGTCAAAATAAAAAATAAAATTTGTGTTTTATTCAATTGTAAAAAATAATCATAAAGAATAATGTATAATCTTAATCCTTTTTGAGTCTATTCCAATTTTTTGAAATATTTCTCAAGTTCTCATTTACAGCTCTAATAAACTCTACGAAATTTTACGTACGCATTTAATACTCTAAAAACTCTGCGATAATTTCAACTTCCATTCAAAGGTTTCGAATGCAAAATTATTGAAAATGATATTGAAAATTAACTAAAATATTAATGAATAACTATTTAAATAAATACAAACATACATGTATTTTCAATACGTTGCAACAATAATATATAAGGCATGTTGACATTGAAATGATTTTTATTAACTTTGAATTGCACGAAATTATTGAAAAGTGATATATTGCTATTTATTTTATAATAAAATTAATTTTTGGTTCATAAATTACCAGAAAAAGTAGTTTTAAGCAAATGAATTTGTACCTACATAGCCACAAATGATTGATTTATTAATTAATGAATAAATAACGAATTAACAACTAATTAATAATTAATCATAAAATAATTAATTCATAATAATTACTGTTTTCGTGCGTATTTATTGGCTTAGGTACTGGTGGCGCTTTTATTTAAAAGGATTTTTTCATGTTTTTGTTTATGATTCTTTACGAAAAACAATAATTGTAACAAAATTACAATTTACGATGTAATTGTAAACAATAAAAAAGAATAATTTCCTACTTAAAAACACAACTTAAAAAAATACATCAATTTTCTACCAAATTCTTTTATTTTTAACTTATAAAATATACACTATAAAGTTAAAGCCAACCAGTTCAATTTTCAACCAAACTGTTAAATTTTTAAGCCAAAATGATGAATCTCCGGAAACAGTATAATTTTTAACTTCTTAAGCTTTCAGCCACAGTTGAAATGCTCGTATTATTGGGAGGTCGAATTGTTGTGTTACTCGTAGAAATTAAAAAAAATCCAAATGAACCATTAAAAATTCCTAACCAAAAATGGAAACGTTTAAAGATAAATATTTTTTAATTATATGCCTTCGAAATTATAATTTTGAATTTCAAATCTGCAAAATTGGAAAAAAAATGAATTCGTGACATAATACCATAATTAAAAATGTCGAAATTAAATTGAATTACATCAAATTTCCTATCTAATGATATTTTTTAAGTGAATAACCTATACAATTAAAATTCGAATTATAGTTTTTTTTTTATATTTTAAATCAGGCTTTCAGTGTTTTTATTAATAAATATCATGAACAAAATAGTTATTTTTTCTGTGTTGAAATTCTCAAATTATCATAGATTAACGTTAGTTAAAGATGCTCCAATATTATATAATAAACAAGAACAATATAATGATCAAGAAATTCCTTCGTGAAATTATTATTGTGGATATTATAAATAAATGTAATAAACAAATGAATTAATGAGGGCTTTTTCGACTTTTCCATCATTTTTTCCAAGTTTTTTGTTGTCAAATACCCAAATAATGCATATGCTTATTAAATTTGTTTAGAAGGTCATAAAATGTATCAACTAATTATAAATTTCGCTGAAATTATCATAAAGTTCCCAAATAAAAAGGACTAACAAAAAGAAAAATAATTTTTCCATCCACAGACGCCCGAATAATCCCGGTGGCTACAAAGTTTGGCGACGTCTTTACGACATCGCTGCGACATACATACGACAACTTTACGACATCCTATGTCCATGTCGTTAAGGTGTCTTTACGATATCGTAAATAAGTCGTATGCTCCGACAATGTCTTTACGATATCCCAAGAAACTGAAACGACATTGACGTAGGATGTCGTAAAGATGTCGTAACGATGTCGTAAAGACTTCGTCAAGCTTTGCGTCTACTGGGATGCGTTTGTTAGATAAACTTGTAAAAAAATTAAATTTGATCAACTTATCATAACTGTTGCTGAATTTATTATGTAGATCCCAGTGAAGAAGTCTGAAATCGAAAAAAACTTTTTTGTTGACAAATGTCCCAATGATGCGTTTGTTTATTAAATTTAATACACAATTATAAAATTTAACAAAAAATTATTTATTTTGCTGAAATTATCATAAAGTTCCTAATTAAAAAAGTTGATATCGAATTTTTGTGTCAATAAAAGCATGATTAATGCATTTTTTCATTAGATTTGTTTTTAAAAATCATTAAATTTATAAAACTAATTATGAATGTTGTCTAAATTGTTATGAAATTTGCAACTTAAAGGACTGGCACTGAAAAAACTAATTTTACTGCCGATAAATGCCCAAATAATGCATTTGTGTATTAGATGTGTTTAAAAAAAGCCATAAAAGTAATCAACAATTTATGAATTTTTCTAAAATTATTATAAAGATCCTTACTACAAAAAATGTATATAAAAAAATAAAATTTCTGTCGCAGAAATTCCTGACCTATGCATTTGTTTCTTAAATTCGTTGTAATTTCAACAATAATAACCACAAAAAAATTTTGAAACATCTTTTTTTAAAGGTTTAAAATTATTACTTATAAAATATTGATGTAACTATTCGTTAAAATTTACTGCACATTATAATGTGAGGATATATTTAATCGAGTTCTTGAAAAAGTTAACTGAAAAAAAAATTACTTCGTTCACCGCATCGTATATATAGCTAAAACTCTCAAAAAACGAAGCACTTCTTTAAATTTCAACAGCAAAAAATTTTTTTTTTGGATATTTAAATTATCAAAACAAGTTGTTCAGAGCAAGTCGATTTATTTCTGTGTAGCTTGCAGCCGAAAAGATTAATTTTTTTGAAGAAGGCTATATTAAAAGAAGAGGTTCTTTTCAATAAGGAGAGATACATTTTGAACCAAGAATTATGATTTTTCAATATGAACTTTTAAAAACAAAGTTCGCCTTTACGACATCGTTACGACATCTTTGCGACAACTTGACGACATCCTATATTCATTTTGTTAAGTCGTCTTTATGATATCAAAAATATGTCGTATGATCTGACGATGTCTTCACGATATCGTAAAGACACTATAACGACATGGACACAGGATGTCGTAAAGTTGTCGCTAAGTTTTCGTAACGATGTTGTAAAGAAGTCGCTAAATTTTGTGGCCACTGTGTAAATTTCGAATCAAATAGTTGAATTTTCAGCATACAAACATGTATTTTCAATCTAATGGTGAAATTTTTAAACAAAAAAGATTAAATAAAAATATTACAATTTTCATGACAAACTTCTTGTGAGACATTTAGATTTTCACGAAAAAAGATCATTTTCATTCAAGAAATATGACGTTTCTACCACGAAATATGAATTTTCAACATAAGAGTAAAGTTTTCAAGCATAAGAGTTGAATGTTTTAGAAGAAAGTGGACTTACGAATAAAAAAAGATGAATTTTGAACAAGAAACGATCATTTTTAATTAAGAAAGAAGAATTATGAAAACGATAGTTCAATTCTCATCCAAAAAGTTGAACTTTCAAAAAACAAGATTAATTTTTTATCCAAAAAGACGACTATTTTTTACCCAAGAATATAAATTTCCTATAAAAGACTTTAATTTTCCATCAAGTAGTATATCTTCCAATTAATCACATATACACTTTAGCGATTCAAGCTAACCTGAAATCGTTGAATTTTCAGCTAAAAAATTAATAAAAAAATAACTGAAAAAAATGAATTTCAACAAAATTGTAAAATTTTCAAACTGGAAGAAATATTCGTCATAAAAAATAATACTTTTTCACACGAAAAGACGACTTAAAAAAAACATTAATTTTCTACGAAATAGTTTAATTTTCTACCAAACTGTTGAATGATCATGCCAAAAAGATGATTTTTCTTAAATTAAAGTAGAATGTTCAACATAGAAGTTCATTTAAAAGCAAAAAGTTTAGCTTGTAATTGTAATAAGGAATCAAATAATCGACCAAGAAGGGAAATAAGATTATATTTTCACCACGAAAAACAAATGTTCAACAAAATTTATGAATTTTCTGCCAAAAAGTTGAACTTTTAACTAAAAAAGATCATTTTTAACCAAATAATTGAATTTCTATTAAAAAAGATAACCTTCAACTAAAAAATTAGTTTTTAATCAATTATTTGAATTTTTGATAGAAAATATGACTCCATGACCCCTGCCCCAACGTCTGAAAATAATCAAGTAGTTTATGAAAAGTTTAACGCCAGGCCACTTTTTTTTAGGACTACACCAGTGATCGTTTCAATTGGGGGATGAACATGCAAATAAATAAATTTTTTTATATAAAATTAACGACAAATTATAGAAATAATAATGCATTTTACCTTTTCTGAGATTCGAGTCCGGCACGGTTTTTTTTATCAATAATAATTTTGTCCTCATTTTCATAAAATATAGACCGTGTCTACATTCACCCGAAATACGTGAACTTAAGAAATATCTATCTATTGGCATTTATTTGCTAGGATATTGAACGTTATTTTAATTAATATAAAATTTAATATTGAGAATCAACAAAAATGTGGGTATTTTTTGAAATTGAAAAAATCTCAATTAAAACGTTTTTAACAACCCAGTGGGCATAAAATTTGACGACGTCTTTACGACATCGTCACAACAACTTTACGACATATTTACGACATCCTATGTCCATGTCGTTTCAGTGTCTTTGCGATATCGTAAAGACATCGTCGTAGCATACGACTTATTTACGATATCGTAAAGACACCTTAACGACATGGACATAGGATATCGTAAAGTTGTCGTAAATATGTCGCAGCGTTGTCGTCAAGACGTCGCCAAACTTTGTGCCCACTGGGAAATATTCATTACTACCCAGTGGGCTCAAAGTTTGGCGACGTCTTGACGACATCGCTGCCACATATTTACGATAATTTTACGACATCCTATGTCCATGTCGTTAAGGTGTCTTTACGATATCGTAAATAAGTCGTATGCTACGACGATGTCTTTACGATATCGCAAAGACACTGAAACGACATGGACAAAGGATGTCGTAAATATATTGTAAAGATGTCGTAACGATGTCGTAAAGACGTCGCTAAATTTTGTGCCCACTGGGTAACTAAACATATACAAAAATGTTACATTACAAATCATTAATTACTTTAAAGTAACAACATGGACGGATGTGAAATTTCTGTACATTCAATAATCAAATTTGTTATAATACACAAAACAATAAATGCATTGTCTTAGTTTGAAAAAATTATATTTACCGTTGCCGCAAGCCCCATGAAGTTTAACACGTATTTCCCATAAGAAAAAAGATGTTTTTGTCAAACTTTTTCAGAATCCTCAATATTATTTCAATCGAATTGAAACTAACCATTTTTCGTCACTATTAGTCATTAAATAGGAGTAAAATATCACTTTTTAAATATCAGCACTATAACTCAGCTTTACAGGGTCCCAAAAAACCCCATGAGTAAACAAATGGGTTTTGTTAGTTTTTGGCGTTAATTATACATTTTTTTGCCTTTTTTATCATGCAAATTGTTTCTGGCTCATAAAAGATGATTTCATACTGACAATTAGATGTTCAAATCAATTGTTTAAACAATTTATTATTGTTTTTAGTCATTTTCTCATGGAATGGAGTTAGAAAGACGCGGTTTTATCAAACAATTTCAATTTTTATCCAATTTTCCATTAGTAGAAAGTGAAAATTCATTAATGTTAACAAGAATGATTATTGAAACAATTTATTATTATTGTTATTAATATTCTTTTAGAAAAATGGTACGAAATTGCAGTTTACCAAAATCACTTTTACTTAAATTTTCAATTAAAATAAGTTACGTAATTAATTAGAGTCAAGAAATTATTTGTTCAACCAATTTTTTATTATTATTAATAATATTTTATTTGAATAATGCTAGAAAGATGCGGTTTTGTCTGAAATTTCTGGATTTTTGTACAATTTTCAATTAAAGTGAGGTCATAATAAATTCAAGTTAAACAAAATTGTTTAAAGAATTTATTATCATTGTTAATAATATTCTTTTTGCTCAATTGGTAAAATGTTGTGGTTTTTTCTGAAATTTGCAACTGTTCGCCTATTTTTCTGAAATTTTCAACCGTTAATATCTAATTTAATTTAACAAAAATTATTGTTTATGACTATCTTCATCTATATCAATATCCGATAGTTGCGGTTTTACGGCAATTTTTACATTTCTGTTTTTTTCACGTAGTGACGTTATAAATAATGAAAGTTAACAAAAAATTTGTTTAAACGATTTAATATTGTTTTAAATTATCTTTTCTCAGATAAGTGCTAGAAAGTGGCGTTTTTTCTAAAACCTGTAACTTTGCTTCGATGCAGTTGGCTCTAATGTTCATTTATTAATTGTTAATAACTAAGTAGGCGAAGAAGAGTTACAGATTTTATTTAAAAAACCAGAACTTTCAAGCACTTATGTATGAAAATATAGTTATAAACAATATTAAATCGTTTGAAAAACTTTTTTGTTAACTTTCATTAATTATTATGTCACTAAGGGCAAAAGGACAGAAAGGTAAAAATTAATTTGTTTAAGCAATTATTTTTGCTAAATGTAATTAATTATTAAGTTACGCCTGATGTAAAATAGAAAAACAGCTCAAAATTTCAGTAAAAATCGCAACATTTTACCAATTGAGCGAAGAGAATATTATTAACAACGAGAAGTAATGTTTGAACAATTATTAATGTTAACTTTAATTCATTATTATTGCACTACTAATAAAAATTTTAGAAAAAGCCAGAAATTTAAGAAAAATCGTCATCTTTCTAGCATTAATCAAATATAATATTATTAATAATAAAAAATGGTTTAAACAATTGATTTCTTTAATCCAATTAATTACATAACTTATCTTAATTGAAAACGTAACTTGAAGAGATTTTTTTTATACTGCAATTTGGTAGCATTTTTCTAAGAAAATATTATTAACAATGATAATTAATTATTTAAACAATCAGTCTTGTTAACATTGATGACCTATCACGTCCTTTTAATTGAAAATCGGACAAGTGAAAAATTTGTGAAAAACCGCATCTTCCTAACTCCATTTGATGAGAAAATGACTACCCAGTGGGAACAAAATTTGGCGACGTCTTTACGACATCGTTACGACATCTTTACGACATCTTTACGAGATCCTACGTCCATGTCGTTAAGGTGTCTTTACGATATCGTAAATAAGTCGTATGAACTGACGATGTCTTTACGATATCGCAAAGACACCAAAACGACATGGACATAGGATGTCGTAAAGATATCGTAAAGATGTCATAAACACATCGCCAAATTTTGTGCCCATTGGGTAAAAACGATAATAAATTGTTTAGAAAATTCATTTGAGTATCCAGTTATCAGTATTAAGTGATCTTTTTTGTGCCGGAAACAATTTGCATTTTTAAAAAACCGCAAAAAATTCATAATTAGCGCCAAAAACTCGCAAACCCCATTTCTTCACTCCCAGCGGGCACACAGTTTGGTGACATCTTTACGACAGAGTTACGACATCGTTACGACATCTTTATGACATCCTATGTCCATGTAGTTTCAGTGTCTTTGCGATATCGTAAATACATCGTCAGATCATACGACTTATTTGCGATATAGTAAAGACACCTTAACAACATGGACATACGATGTCGTAAAGTTTTCATTAAAATGTCGTAACGATGTCGCTTAAGATTATATTGAGGATTCTGAAAAGGATTAACAAAAACTTCTTTTTTTTTCTTATGGGAAATACGTGTTAAACTTCATGGGGCTTGCGGCATCTCTTAATATCATTTTTATTCAAAACAAAAAAATGCGTTTATTTTTGTGTTGATTTAAACAAATTTCTGGGGTGTCCCAATAAAAATTAAATTTTTTAAAAAATTATTATACAAATCACATGTAACGTTTAATTACGTAACCTTAAAGTGAATAACCCATTTATGTAACTTAATCAAGAAAAGTTAAACTTCAATCGTTATATTATTTATTATAGTAAAAAAATTAATTAGCTTATATCTAATAATATAATTTATAACATAAAAAGCATTAAAGAATTATTTTTATGGAATTATTCAAATAATTTTTATTCTACATTTTTCAGAAAATTTGAGTTATTTAGAAAATTTTAAAC
>NC_046657.1:142803388-142844915 GCF_010883055.1 Belonocnema kinseyi
AATCTGAATTCAGATCCTCATTTATTATCGCAAAACTTTACAAAACTAATTTAACTAGACGAGCGGTATGTTAAATATTTACAAACTTTGATTATACAAATTATGACCAATATTAAATTACATAAACTTGAAATAAATAATAAATTTATCGCACTTAATTAAAATAAATTACAATTCAATCGTTAGGTTATTTAATATTGTAGAAAATTCAGGTAATAATTAATTAATGTATTCATAACGTGAAAAGTATTAAACTATCATTTTCATTTTGACATTGAAATCATTTTTATTCTACTTTTTTTTAAATTTCGACTGTCATTTCTGAAAATTTAATTTATTAGTAATAACCTTTTATACTAATTGCAGAAATAATTAAAACACATTAACATATAAATCTCAAAATTGAATACAGATACCCATTTCACAAAATCAGAATTATTTGAAAAAGTATGCAATGGAAATAGGGATGCTTTAATACACGGAAACTTTTATTCTGCACATTATATTTATTATTCAATTATGTAACCTTTGAATAAATAATAAATTTGTGTTACCTAATTAAAAGAAACAAAATTTTAATCTCTATTTAATTTAATATTTTGAAAAAATAATTAGCTAAGAATTAATTAATTATTTGACATTGCAAGAAGCATTTTACTATAACTTTCACAAAAGCATTCAAATAATTTTTACTTAATATCTTTTTTTTTTAATTTGAGCTTTCGTTTCTTAAAATTTGATTTATAAATCACATTTTTAACTAATTGCAGAAATCATAAGTTTTAATAGAATTAATTAATAGTTAATCAGTTTGAAACATAAAAAGCATTAAAAAATCATTTTCATTGAATCATTCTAATAATGTTTGCATTATACTTTCTTTAAATTTGTAACAGAATTTCTATATGACTAATTTATAAATAACCATTAACACTAATTCCAAAAAAAATTGAAATTATTTACTTAAAATTTTGAAAATCAAACTTAGATACTCATTTCCCTTCACAAGCATCAGAAAAATCATATAATTACAATAGAGGTATTCTAAACAATAAAATCCGCCCGCTTCAGGTGCACATTCTGATAGCGCGCTGCGCGAGCGGCTCGCTTGGCTCGCCTAATTGAGCGCGCCTGAAAGCATCGACAACAGTTATTTGGTAATTGTGAATTCTCTGTTGTTAAAGCTCCTTCGGCCTTGAGGAACATATTCTCATCACGCATGTCGTGCTTCGCACTCGAGTTTATCCCTGAAATTTTATATCATTCCCATAAATGTATATTATTATAATTCATAACTTACATTAGTAAAAACCTGTTTTTGGATTCAGGGGGTCTCAAAACGTTAACCTTTTAGCAAAAACTGGGGGGGGGGGGTCAAATTTGACACCGGATAGCCGGATAGCCCCGGTTAGAGCCGGGCGCTGGTCGGGGAATCCGGCCGGGATCAGGCTAAAACGTTACGGTGAACTGGTCGGATTCCGAATTGTATACCGGCCGAGACCCGGTCAAGTAATCCGACCACAATGCGGTTTAAAAATATTGCTTCAGGCGAGAAATTTGAAACTTTTTTTTATCTTTTAAGGCTCATCGTAAAGAATACGGTGAACTTTCAAAGTCAAATCAAGTTACCCAATTCTGGCAAGGAAATTGGAGTGGAATTTCAACCACTCATAATAGAATCTCGTAGCAATTGTTTCACGTTATAAACCACGTGGTGATTTTAGGTTAGGAAGGCAAACAGAAAAAAAATGTATTGACAAGAGTATAGTTTAATTATAACTAATAATTATCTGCGAACTAAGTGGGGGTTTCAGACTGATTACTGAAATAAGGTTGATTTTAATTACGGATCTCGATTTTATTTGTAAACTTCGAGGAAATGACGCGACGTGAGTGCAATGTGCACCCTCGTTCGAAGTGCGAGACTGAAAATTAGTGATTGTCTACGCACTCACCAGACGCAGAAGGGGATACACATGGCGGTAAATTTGAAAGTGTACATACTATTTCAGCTGATGCACATACCAAAATTGATAACAGTTTTATTTAATAAGTTAAAACATTCAAAAAAATGTGATGTTTTTTTAAAGAATTAAAACAGCTTATTTCTGTTTCACTGCTCTAATCAATCTTTAAATTATACTTTTCAAATGAAAATTCATCTATCATCCATAATAACGTCTTTGATGACATCACGCCTCTTAAAAAATGTGTAATTTTGACAAAAAAATTATCCTAGTCAGTGCCCAGTAGGCTCCTGACCATGAGATATAACCAGGGTTGGCCCAACCAGTAACCGGCCAGCTCCGGACTTAGTGATTCGCAAGAAATATAACCCGACCGGCTCTCGACCGGTCCGGTTATATTTTAATAAATAAAGCCCGACCGGGATCCGACCAGAAACCTTGTTGTAGTAGGGCCAACCGGGGAAATTTCTATACGGGATATTGACATATAATTTTGAAGATGAAATTTAGATAATGGCTTCAAAACATTTTTTGAATTATGAAATTAGAATAGGGAAATTTTAAATATAGATAAACTTTTATTATACAAATCATATCCCAAATTAAATAACATAACCTGAAACCAAATAATAAATTGATTTTTTTAGTTAAACAATATTAAACTCTAATTTTATGTTATTTAATATTGTGCAAGAAATTAATCAGCTACTAATAATTCAGAAATGAATAACATGAAACGCGATAAATAAATTATTTTTATTGAATCATTTAAATAATTTTTATCTTAAACATATTTTTCTTAATTTGTCCCTTCCTTTCTGTTACTTTAGTTTAGTAATCAACTAATAGCTAATTAATCAGTTTACGAGAGAAAAAAGTAGCAAAGAATTATTTTCATTAAAACATATAAATGATGTACTTAGAGTTTGGTTACAAAAATTCTGCTGAACAGTTTGACGCTTCCGTTGCTCTTCATTGACAAAAATATTGTTAAAATCGCCTAAGTTTTATAGATTAAACTTATTTAAAAATGTTCCCATAATATCTGATAAAAAATAATAAAGTTTGTGAACAAATTATTTGTTGAAAAAATGGTTTCTACGATTTTCCACAATGTTACGTATTTTAACTTATATTGCGAGAAATTTTGATAAAAACAACATGATGATTGAGAAATTTTTCTTGAGATTTTTATTGTTGAAATTACGAACAAATTTACTAAACAGATGCATCAGTCATGAATTTTTTTACAGAAAATTTTGTTTATGTCAATTATTTTCGATAAGGAACTTTATGATAATTCTAGCAACATTCATAATTTGTTGAATAATCTCATAATTATTTTAAAAACAAATTTAATAAACAAATAAATTATTCGGGAATATATTGGCCGCAAATTTTTTTTTTAATGCTATACTCCTTTCAATTGCATACTTCATGAAAATGTAAATAACATAAATAATTATTTGATAAATTTAATGATCTTTTAAAACAAATTTAATGAAAAAATGCATTAATTAGGCATTTATCGAAATAAGAATTCGTTTTTTGGATGGAAACTTTTTAAATTAGGAACTTCATGATAATCACAGAAAATTAATAATTCTTGTTTTAATTTTATAATTTTTTATAACAAACTTAATAAACAAGTGCATTATTGGGGCATTTGTGAACGGAAATTTTTTTTCGATTTCAGACTCTTTCATTGGGACCTTCATAATAAATTTAGCAGAATTGATGATTAGTTAATAAATTATAGTATTTTTAAAAACAAATTTAACAAAAAATGCGTTATGTGCGCATCCGTGGACAGAAAAATGCGTTTTTTTTATGTCAGTATTTTTAGTTAAGAACTTCATACTCTCAGCAAAATCATAATTAGTTGATACATTTTATGATTCTTTAAACAAATTTAATAGTCATATGCATTATTTGGGTATTTGACAAATGAAAAGTTGTCGAAAAATGCCTCATTAATGCATTTGTTTAATAAATTTATTTAAAATATTAAAAATAATAATTTCACGAAGTAATTTATTCAGCATTATATTGTTTTTATCCAAATTTCCAGCAATAAATCATAAAAAAGCGTAAACTCATGGAAAATCCTTGAAAACATTCTTTGAATAAATAATTAGCTAATAATGAATTTTTTTGTTTGTCATATAATATTGCTGCATCCTGAACTAATGTTACTCTATGAAACTTAGGGAATTTCAAGATAGAATAAATGATCATTTTGTTCATCATATTTATTTATTGATAACGAAAACTGAGAGTTTGCTTTCAAATCTAAAAAAAAAGATTACAAAAATTCTAATTTAAATTGTATAAGTTATTTAATTAATAAATAATATTAGATAATAAATTTAAAACAATTAAAATTTGAATACCTAGTTATTGCATGGTTGGATGGTTGGTTAAAGCAAATTGTTTGATTTTCTTCATAGAATAATTTCGAAAAAAAAATTTAATGTTTGATTTTAAATCTGTAAAATTTCGATACTTCTTAATATAAAACTCTTAATTTTGAACCAAAGAAATAATTTTTTTAATTTTTAAAGTTTAAAAGCTGTGAATTTAAAATCATAAAAGCTATATAACCTATGCTATAGCGTCCCTGCATTTAAATTTAAAAGTTTTTCAATTTGGATGTTTAAATTGAAAATGTTTTCACTATGAAATGAAAATTGCACAACCATTTTCCTGCGACAAAAATAAACCTCAGAAAATTAATTAATTCAAACTTTCAGTAGAAAATATTTAAAGCCTAAAATATTGTACTTAAAATGTAAATTAGGGTTGTTGAAAAATTGAAAGTTGAATTTCTTCATTTTTTTTTTCTTAGTGAAAGAAAGTCAGTGGAATTTTTTACAAATTAAAATAAGAACAGTTTTAGAGGTACCGGGGATTCAGCCAGTTTAACATTGTTTTTAAAAGTTAAAACATCTATTGGCCAAAACTTGTTTAATATGAATTAGAGGTACACATGATCATTTTATATTTGAAAAAAATAATGTTTTGAATTTATGATTTTCATGATTTTTGTCACTTTTTTGTATTTTCAAACTGCTGTTATCGGCCACGAAAATTGTTTGTAAATATAATACAATCATGACTTGATAATCTAATTTGAACTAAATAATGTTCAGACAGTAATTTTTTCTTTATTAAAAAATGAGGATTTCTGTATTCAGCAGGGATATTTGTAATTTTTTTTTATTCGGATGCTCTGTTGGTACCCACTACACAAAAATAATTTCAGATTAGCCGTTTTAATCAAGGAAAAAATTTCCGGACATTTTTGAATTTAAAAAAATTGTTAAAAAATTTTTTAATTGTTAAATTGTTTAATAAATTCGAAATAGTTTAATTTTAATCAAATTATTAAATAGAAACTATTAGCGAAAAAAAATTTATCGGTGCAGTACATTTCTAATCTTTTAATAATTTTAGCATTAAAGTGACTTAAGTCAATCTGAAGAATTAATTGAATATAAAAGTCTATTATTACTATTTAAATTTGCATAATTATTCAAAATCTATAAACACTTTTTAACATCTATTTATTAAATTTTAATTCTTACCGCCAAAAACTTACCGCCGAAATAAACTTAAAAGTATTTTTTGCAGTTTTAATAAATAATTTAATTTTTGTATTAGTTTAAAGTTCATTTCGAATTTTTATATTTGTGCAATTTGTAGTGTATCAAGTACATATGGTTACATCTTTCGTACGCTTCCAGATAATGAATATTGTTCTTGGTACAAACCCAGTGGGCACAAAATTTTGCGACGTCTTTACGACATCTTTACGACAACTTTACGACATCCTATGTCCATGCCGTTTCGGTGTCTTAGCGATATCGTAAAGACATCCTCAGATCATACGACTTATTTACGATATCGTAAAGGCACCTTAACGACATGGACATAGGATGTCGTAAAGTTGTCGTGAAGATGTCGTAATGTTGTCTTTAAGACCTCGCCAAATTTTGTGCCAACTGGGAAATTAATCTTTTTGACTAAAAATTCATGTGTTCAGTTGAAAACTCAACTTTCTCGTTAGGAATTCTTGAATTGCATTAAAAAATCATCTGTTTCGTAGTAAATTAATCTTGTGGATTAAAAATTGATTTTTTTGTTGAAACTCCATTTTTTGGTCTGGAATTCTTGAATTTTGTTTTAAAAAATTATTTTTCTTCGATAGAAAATTAAACTTTTTGTTTAAAAATTTATCTTTCTTAAATAAAAATTCAATCATTTGATTGAGAATTCTTAAATTATATTGTAAATTTATATTTTTTGTGGTAAATTAATCTTTTTGTTTAAAAATTCCATTATTTTTTTTGTAAATTCAACTTTTTGGTTAAGAATTCTTGAATCTGATTAAAATTCTTTTTTTCGGTTGAAAATTAAACAACTAGGTTTGAAAGTTTAAATGATTTCTTAAGAACTGAAAAAATTTGAATAAAAAAATTTTTTAAGGCGTTTAATAATTTTAAACGAACTAAAAAGTTTAAAATAATTCATCCTAGTCGACTGCACGTTTATAAACCCACGAAAATTTATAATCTTATCAACGTTATCAGAAAAATTATTCACCACGAAAAACGTGAGGCGCCTGCAACACAATTTTATTGCATAAATAGATTGTCTGAACTAGTCGTGTGATTAATTTAAACGATACATACTCTTAAAGTTATTACTTAAATCTATTTTAGGCGCCCCACTTTTTTCGTGGGAAATAATTTTTCTTGTATCTTTGATGATATTATGAATTTCCATGGGGTTATAAAAGTGCATTCGACTAGGACCAATTATTTTTCACTTCTTAGTTTATTAAAAATGTTAAAACGTGGTTTAATTCTTTTTAATTTAAATATAATTTAATACTTTTTAGTTTATTTGAATATGACATGCGTGCAAATTTTGAAGTCTCTATCTCTATAAGAAGTGTTTTTTTGGAGTTCTTTATTATAACCAATTTTGCAAATCTGACCTCAAATTCGTAATCAGTAAATAAAAAGACCTTTATTAACAAAATTTGGTGCAAATCGGTTGAATTTCGCAATTTTCGTCCGCCATATTGACACCGCCATCTTGAATTTTTTAACCTCACCCCAGAATCGTTATCAGCGACCCCAATAACTTTTATATACCAAATTTTGTCTAAATCCGTTCAATTAAAAAAAATTTCGTACACCACGCATTGATAAATATGCGAAAAAATTCGATCCACGTGACGATTTTAATCAAATAATAAATTTTGTTATTCTTCTCTAGAAATGTTATATTTCTAGTGAGAGAATTGATATAACTACCCATCTTTTTTTTTAATATTTTTTTTTCTTCAAATTTAATCAAAATCCTGATATGCTGGAGTCATTCTAAAAATGCATTTCTATTCAGCGACCCAAAAAACATATGGAACACCTCGTCAACTCTATGTAGACTCCCGAAAATATTTTGTAGTCCTGCGTTATTCCCGAAAAATTTCCACTGATGTTGAGGTAAGTCGTTGCATGGTCAACCTAAAGAATGTATATTGGTAGTTATAACAATTCTCTCACTGAAAATATTAAATATAAGATTTTTAGAGAAGAATAATTTTTTTTATTATTTGTTTAAAATCGTCACGTGGTTCGAATTTTTCCCATATTTATCACTGTACGACATCTTGAATTTTGCAAATCTGACCTAAGATTAATAATCAGCATCCTCAAAAACTTTTACATACAACATTTGGCTCAAATGGGTTGAATTTCAAAAATTTCGCCTGTCATCTTGGCTCCGCTATCTTGAATTTTTCAGATCTGACCTCAGATTAGTAATCATCGACCGCAAGTACCTTTATTTAAAAAATTAAGTCTGAATCGGTGAAATCAAAAAATTGCGTACACCATCTTTAATTATAAAAATTTGACCTCAGATTCGTAATCAGCGACTCCAAAAACCTTTATATACAAAATTTCGTCCAAATCGGCTAAATTTCAATAATTTGTTAGCCACCTTGGTTTCTCTTTCTTAAATTTTGCGAATCTGATCTCAAATTCATAATCAGCGACCTCAAAAACCTTTGTATACAACATTTGCTTCAAGCCAGTTGAATTTCACCAATTTTGTCATCTGTCTTGGCTCCGCCATACTGAACTTTTCAAATCTGACCTTAGATTCGTAATCAGCGATCACAAAAACCCTTACATACAAAATTATGTTCAAATCGGTTAAATTTTAATATTTCCTCCGCCATCTTGACTCCGTTATCTTGAATTTTTCAAATCTGACCTCAGATTCATAATTAGAGACCCCGACAACCTTTATATGCAACATTCAGTCAAAATAGGTTGAATTACAAAAATTGCGTCCGCCATATTGGTTTCACCATCTTGAATTTGTCAAATTTGACCTCATATTCGTAATCAGCGACCACATGTACTTTTATATACAAAATTTGGTCCAAATCCGTTGAATTTCAAAAATTTCGTACGCCATCTTGAATTTTACCAATCTGACCTCAGATTCGTTACCAACAACCCCAGAAACCTTCATATACTAAATTTGTTTCGAATCGGTTGAATTTTTAAAGTTTCATACACTATCTTGAATTTTCCAAATCGGACGTAAGATTCGTAATCAGCGACCCCAAAACCATTTATATACCAAATTTGGTCCAAATCGGTTAAATTTTAATCATTTGTTCGCCATCTTGAATTTTTCAAATCTGATCTCAGATTCGTGTTTAGCTATCCCGAAAACCTGTATATACCAAAATTCTTAAAAATTTAATTTTTTGGTTGAGAATATCTGAAATTCCATTAAAAGTTTTTGTTTTTGGTAATAAATTAACCTTTTTATTTAAAAATTCATCTTTTTTTGTTGAAAATTTAACTTTTCGGTTGAAAATTTAATAACTAAGTTTCAAAGTTAAACTACTTTCTCAAAAATGCTTTTTTTGGTTAAAGATTCAAAATTTTAGCAAAAAGATTCATCTCTTTCGTTGGAAATTTAACTGTGTTGTTGAAAATTCCTTTTTCTTTACTGTTTTTTTTAGTATTAAGTAAAATTTCTTTATCAAAATTTCATATTTTTTGTTTGACAAAAGTTTGAGTATTTTATTTTTGGTTAAAACCTTGCCTTGCTTAGTTAAAAATTCAATAATACCCGGAATAACTGTCGCATAAAATTCTCTTAGGCATATTTCATCACTTCCCGTGAAGAAATTGCCAAATGTTTGCCTTATTTCCGATTGGGGCCAGATCGGACACACAATTTTGTGGTTATTAAATTTGGCCCCCTCTAGACCCCGGCTTAATAGCAAAGCTTGCCAGTAGAAGGCGCTCCACTAATTTCGGGGACTAAAGTGGGTAGACTCCAAATCGCCCAAGTTTCAACGTAAAGTTTCAAGCGTCAAAAATATTTCCATTATTATTTGGAAAAGTGACAAAATAAGTGGGAAAATATGCCAAAAGTGAGCACAAGACGAGTGCGTAGATATACTATACTTCAAAATGTTCCTGAATTACGTGTTGAAGACTATAATAAGTAAATTTATTAAGAATGTTAAGATGAAACCTAACCTCAAAATGAGGTTATTTATTTATAAGAAAGGTAGCAAAAGTAATATTTCATTTGTAGAATGTGAAAATGAGTTAGATTAACAATTACATCATAAACATATTTATTTTCTCGTATTTTTAGGTGTTTTGATACAATCGGAATGTAAATACAATCAATATATCATATCACGATCTGTTAGATAACCTGATATCGATATTCTCAAATTTCAGTTAGGGAGGTGATACATTCGTTTTTAATATTATTTTATTTAAGAATCCCTTTCAATTAAGAATAAGAAAAATAAATTAATATGGGCCCGATTGGGGCCAGGTATGGTTATCTCTGGGCGCAGCGCTTGGGTCCCGATCGGGCATCGCGTTTCATTTCGAGTCGGGCCCCACTTAGATAGCCTGATTTAGGCCCAATTCTGCCCGATCTGGCCCCGATCAGATCCAAATTGGAATTTCTGCACGGGTTACGCTAACAAATCACTTCTTTATTTCAATCTGATGCAAAATGCTGTTAACCAAGACAAGAATTCAACGAACAAAATTGGACCACAACGAATAAACGAAAACCAAAAATCCTATTGTAATCTGAAAAAAAAACTGAAAAAACAACAAAAAAAATAAAATAAAATTTTCAGAAAAAAATATAAAGGAGGAAAGAAAAATGAGCAGGAGGAGTTTTCCAAGTGAGAGCTTCTCGCTCAACTGCGCATGCATCGAACTCAGCATCTAATTAGTTGCTTTTCGCGCGCAGCTCACAATGCCAAAGGATAATATTTTTTTTGTTTTTTAAAAATAATAGAATATAAACTTATAAAACTTCTCATTTTTGTTTCCTCTTTTTTATATTTTTCCGAAAATTTTATTCTATTTTATTTATTTTTTAATTTTTAATTTTAGTTATTTTTTGTTGTTTTTTTCAGTTTTTTTTTCAGATTACAATAGGATTTTTGGTTTTCGCTTATTCGTTGTGGTCCAAATTTGGTTGTTGGATTCTTATTTTTTTAACAGGATTTTGCATCAATTTGATTATTGGACGTTAAATAGGATTTTTAATTTGGATTTTGGTCTAATTTAAATTTCGTACATTTTTATTTCAATCATTGATTTATTACCGAAGTTTATAATTCACTACACGGACACATAGACAATATAGGTATATTGGTAACTTGAATATCAGTGTGAGGGGGGAGGGGGGTCATACAAATATATGCGGTTTTCAAAGAAGGTGGAGAAGGGGGGTCAAAAAATGCAAAAAATTGGTAATGTAGTTTATGGATGATCCCTAACCTTCACGCGGCATTATTGAGAAAGTCGTATCTAAACTTTGGGCGAGTAGGGGAAAGCGGAGAAGTGGGTGTAGGGTCCGAGCTCGGATTAGGATGAACGGCACTTTTCAGAGCGACATTATTGAGAGGGTGAACTTTAGTTAGAGTTTTAGTTATTTATCATGAAAATATAATATTCTTAATTTAATATTTTATTAAACTTCACGCAAATAAGTATAATGTAATGAATTAATTCAATAGTTATTTGCTTAAAGTAAATATATTCTTGATCAATTTGTTTTTCGGATTCCATTATTTTCTCTATTCAATGAAATCAGTTTCTTGCAAAAAGAAAATACTGGGTTCTTTCAAGTAAAATCTCTCAAATAATTTATCCTAGTTGATTTCATAAGAATTTTTGTCCCCTGTAGTAAATCTTCACTAAGTGACTCCATATTTGATTACTTTGAATAAATTATTCCTGATATAATTGGCTGTATCTACAGAATGAGAAATAGAGTGAGTGTATAATTGGCGAATCAGGTGAAATTAAAAAAGCAACAATGCACATTTGGGAATATTATGTTGAAGCTTGAGTATTAAACGCAGTCGATCAGTGACGTTTGTTTACTGAATTTGAAACGAGCTCAGTTATGCGATCGACAAATACACAACACGATGTGGCTGTACTCAGTGTACACTGGGGATAAGCCTCCGCAAATAGTGACATTAATTACCGACAGTGCGCTCTATTTGCATGTCATTATTCAGAATAATTGATGACTATTGGTAACCTACGCGTTGAAACTCATTACCATATTTAACGTTAGCTCGAGTCGCTGGTTTTCATACCGTAAAGGTCTTCTTACTCATCGATGGGCTGTTTAATCGCTTGCCATAATCCAGTGTTAATCACTCGTTTTAAATTTAATATGGGAAAAGTGTTTGAAAATAAAAATACCCGTGCAAAAATTTCCCGACCTTGCACCTAATACCGAGGTGGCCCCAATTGGGATTCCTGATCTGGCCCCGATCGGGATTCCTGATCTGGCCCTGATCAAGATTCCCGATCTAGCCCAAAGCGGTAGAAATATGTGGCTCATACTTAGGCCAGACTAGTTTCCTACCGAGACGCTATCTCCATGCGCTCAAATAACTAGTGTTGCTTATTGTTTTCTGATAGTGCAGTAAATTCGAATATTGCTTGTTTATAATATTTAATATCGATTATGTATTGAAAATACCTAAGGCTGGTACGCCACGTGTTCAGAGGCACCAAGCACTAGCCAGTATACCTCGAAACCTGAAAAAGAAAAATAAGTAATTACGCTCTGAGGCTTATTTAATCCTAACCTCAAATAAATTAATAATTAATTGAATTGTATTTTTTTCAATAAATATAAATGAAGTGACTATAGATGGCAATGTAAGTGTTTCGGAAGTTAATATTGCTCAACCAGTTTAATTTATAAATTTAGAAAATCTAATATCTAGGAATTTAATTTCCTGCCGACTTTAGTGCAGTTTCTAATAAAATTAGTAGATTTAGAATGACATCAATCAAAATAAATTTTTTCCGTTTTAATAATATATATTTATTATAAAAATACATTAAGGACAACTTTTAATAACATTAATTTTGGAATGCAGTAGTAGAATGAAAATACTAATTGAGGAGTCTTCCGTGCGAGAGTTTCTCGCTAAACTGCGCATGCGTAGAACCCATCACATGTTCATCACATCGAAATTAATAAATCTTGATTAAAATTAAAATTAAATGCATATTCTGTAAATAATATGTTAAATAACTAGAAATATATTATCTAACATTTTTATTTCTTGCGAAAGTATTTTTGTCTATGTTGCTTGTAATAGAATTTGAAAAAAATAGAGCTCTTACTTGTGCTATATATTAAACTACGGGGGCGCTAAGCAACACTGAAAACTTTTTGGTAATTTCTAAAGATTGAGGTGTCTGTCGAAAGAAGAGGACCATTTGCTTGTGTCGAGTTTCGTTCGCAAAATTCATAAACGGATTATAATGAGACTGATCAGTTACCGATCGGGTTTCCTGATCGAGAGTCTCGACCTGGCCTCGGACTGGGCGTATGTTTCATCTACGATCTGGCCCCGATCGGGATTCCCGATCTGGCCCGATTGGTAGAATACTGTGGCCAGCTCTAACCAGTATACCTCGAAACCTGCGTAAGGAAAATGAAAGTAAGTAATTAAGCTCTAGGGCTAATTGAAACCTAACCTCAAATAAAGTGATCATCAATTAAATTTTCTTTTTTCAATTAATACGAATGAAATTGTTATAGATGGTAATGTAAGTGATTCGGAAGTTATAACACTATCCAACCCGTTCAATTAATGATTTTGGACGAACCAGAAAATTTGGATCAAGTTTTCAATTATTATTTGAAAATATTTTTATTTTTGTTGTTAGGTTCTTGGCGAGGTGAAATAAATCAATAATTTTGATGTTAATTTATCTGTCTACTGGTCCAATTATTATTAGAATATTGATTGTTCTTAATATAATAAAAAAATACTCTATAGCTCAGTTTAAGAGAATTTTTCATTATCCTTCTTTTATTTGATCAGTCAATCAATTTTTCAATGTATTTATTATATTTTTTTATATTGTTTTATACTTTTTAATCCATTTACATTAATTTTTTATTAATTTAATGTAGAGTTAAAGTGATAAAATCTGTTAAAAAATATATTAACTAATATTAGTCAACATAGGTAATCTCCAAAAATAGGGATATTGTCATAATAGAATATGTCACAAAATCGAATGTGCATTTCAAAAATAGATTTCTTTTAAATAATAAATTCATTATCAAAATACATTCGGAACACCTTTTCAGAACAGGAATTTAGGAATCAAGTACTCGTTAACAAACGTGGAATTAAGAAAAATTAAGAATTTGTATTCCTATGAAAATATTCAAATATTCAAATTTACATTTATTTATATTTTAATAATTTATTTAAACGTCTTAAAAAATGCAACAAAGAAATCTATGCAAATGTGTATTTCAATAATTTCAACTCTAGAGAGGCAGAGTTGAATTGGTGAGAATTAAAATTTCAGAATTTACATTCCACATGAAGGAATTAAGACAACTTATTACACATATTTTGTGAACTTATTAGCAGAAATTAAATAAAATCAAAATATGACCACTTCTGAGGAATAAAAAATATCTCTGTGAGGTGCGTTACCGGTACAATTAGAAAGAATTAAATATATTGAAAACACGTTTTTTTGGGAGAATAGAAAACTGTGTGGCGGTCGCTATGAAAATAGAAGTGAATAAGTGTAGGAGGTATCTTATTGTTATTGTGGCATTTTAGACAGATGGAAAAATCGCGCATTCAAAATAATAGAATAATCTTCAGTTTTGCGCTGAAATCTGAAAATATTAATTTTTCTCTATTCTACGCTTATTACCGCGTAGTAGAATCAAAATACCAATCGAGCAAGTGCTCCCAACAAGTGATCGTTACTCAACTGCGCATGCGTTACACTCAGCGTCTAATTGGTTGCTATTTGCGTGCAGTTTAAAATGATAAAATATATTATTTATCTTCTTTATCATAAATAATGGCATTTCTACTTTTAAAAATGTCATTAGATGGAAATTCATGAATCTCGATGAAAAAATTAAAATTAGTTGAAAATGCTAAAATATATTATTTATCTTCTTTATCATAAATAATGGCATTTCTACTTTTAAAAATGTCATTATATGGGAATTCATGAATGTTGATGAAAAAATTTAAATTAATTAAATGCATATTCTGTATACAATCTGAAGGATAATTTTAATTCACAGAATATGTATTTGATTAATTTTTACTTTCATCAAGATTCATTAATATCCATGTAATGGACATTTTTATAGGTCGAAATGCCTTTATTTATAAAAAAAGAATAAAAATAATATTTTTTAGCATTTTAAACTGCGCGCGAATAGTAACTTATCAGATGCCAAGTGCAACGCATTGCGTAGTGAAGCAAGAAGCATTCGTTGGGAGCACTGCAATCGAGTCAATCACCAACTTTTTGTTTTCATTTTTTAAGCATAATCTCTATGCAGTAATAAGAATTGTAAATAAAAGCATCGAATACTAATATTCTAAGGAAGAGCAAATATTTATGATAAACGTATAATTTTTCCTGTGAATGCTCAACGTAGGTATGTAAAATCAAATTTTTTAAATTCTATAACCTTACTTTCATTCCTGCACGTGGCTATTGTGGTTCTTGTATATTAACATAATCTTTTCTTCCACTTCCCTGTCGTAAATAATTGTGAGAATTAAACCCCAATATTTATCTAATTTTCCGATTCCTAACATTTATTTTCGAATCATCTTAAGTTTCGCCACAAAAATTCGGTGAAAATCCACAATCAGGTACTGATTCTGATAGTGAGAATTATGTCAGCGATCGAAGTTTTAGGGTTCCATCTAAGAAATGTTCTAAAAGTCACGAAGCTTCACAAACGCCAAAAGACTATCAAGTAATTTGAGACACAAATATTTGAAACACAGTTTAGGGTAGCCGTTTTAATCGAAGACAAAAATTCCCGGTATTTCAAGGTTCGCAAACATTTTTCAGGATCAATAAAATTAAAAAAGTCGAACTCTAAAGTTAAAATTTTTTTCCTTTGCAGTAACAAAAAATAAACCACCAATTGAAGTACTCAAAATCAAACTATTGAATTTTAAACTTTTGAAATTGAATTGTAGTTTTTTAATTAAAAAATTTTGTATTTAATTGCTCAATAAGTTAAACGTAAAAAATGAAAGGCTCTAACACTATTCCATTGGACAACTTAACATGAAACGCAGATGAACTGCAAAATTTAGAATTAAAAAATATTAATGAGTTCAAAGAGTCAGATTCAATTCTAAAAATATAAATTAACGTTATCGTTTTAAAAGGTGCAAATTAAAGAATCCAGAAATTAAAAATATTTTTATATTATATTAATCTTAAAGATTTTAGGCCAAATAAATTCACGTTATCATTTTTAAAGCTGTATATTAAAAGAATCAGTAAACTTCAAAATTATATTATTTTTAACAATTTTAAACTAAATACGTTGAAAATTAAAAAAATTAATTTGTTTAACTTAACACTTCTTAAATTGGAAGTTACATTATTTTTATCCTAAATACTTTAAGCATCCTTGTAAGACTTCCAAATTTTATTCCAAAATCTTGAGAAATTTAGAAGTTGTTTTAAATTTATTCAACTTTAAAATTATTTAAAAATTTTTTTTGAAATTTTAAATAACTTTTAAAATGAATAGAAAGTTTTCTAAAGTATTTAGAAACCCCTGCAAATTTAAAGAAGATTCTTAAAATCTTTTATATTCTTTTTTAACAATTTTGGAAATCTTCAAATCTTTTATGAATATTATTTTTAAATAATATCACAAACTGAAAAATTATTTTTAATTTTTCTTTGAATCGTACCAAAAAGTTTTTATTCTTTTGGAACTTTTAAATTATTTGAAATCATTTCAAGCTTTAAATCAATTTTGAATCTTTTGAAAACTTCTAAATGCGTCTTAAAATAATTCAATTTTTTTCTATACAATTAATAAGTTTTCAATTGCTATTTGAACAATAAAATTCAACAACTTCACTTATAAATGTAATATTTTTTTTATAAAGAACAATGCAAATTTTAACGTTTGAAGTTTAAAAGCTCTTCCAAAATTTAAACGATTCAAGGCTTTATATAATTGAACAATTCAGTTTCAAATGGTTAACTTTAGAATATTTGGTTTCAATTAATTATTCTTAAATAAACAGTCAAATATTGCTAAATATTAAATAATTATTCTTTTTTTCATTAAAAAATGTTTAATCGAATGGATAAAAAATTGATTATTTCAAACTGAAACGATATTTTAAGTTTAATGAAAGCCTTTAATTATAAATACAATATTATGAAGTGATCTTTAATTTAAAAATAGTTTATAAAGTTTTAGGCCGACGTTTCCATTATTTAATGACAAAGACTTTCGAATTTAAACAGTTAATTTTTTCCACGTTAAAATCTGGAAATATTTAATCTTGACCGGATTTTGAATCGTTTTGTAAAGTGAATTATTGCTCCCTTTTAATATCTAAATTACAGATTCATTTTTAAAATAATTTATTTATGTTTACTCTTAATAAGATACAAAAATTTTTTAAGCAAAATTGTTAACTTCAAACGATTTTAATTTTTAGTTTATTAATTGTTCAATACTGCATTTTAAAATTTTCTAAATTAAAAAATAAAAACCTAAAATGGAAAATTTCTAAAGTATAAAAATTTTTTAACTACGCATTGTGAACTGAATGATGTGATCATTAAAATAGATAACAATTCAACTAATTATTTTTAAAAATTTTGAAATCGAACTTACTAAAATTTGTTCTTGAAATATTTATAAATTTTCCGATAAAAAAATAAAATCACTGTTATTTCCTGGATTTTCTCGATCTTAACAAATTCCCAGCCATTTTCCGGTTTTCCAGTCCAGCGACCAGCCTGAGAGTTTTATAGTTTATTTATTTTACTTTTTTTAGAAGCAAAACCAGCGATCAGCGATAATTCCATGAGCGATGAAAACACAGAAACGACGGAGGAGAAGGCTCTAAGCCATATTGGAACATAATTGGAAATTCCAAAGATTGGCGTGGCCGTCGAAAGCAGAGGACTCTACACTAAACAACACTTTTTTAAGGTTCTAGTTAACTAAAATTAATTTCAGTTTATTTCGGTAATAAATAAATAATATTATTTATACTTTATAAATCTCTTTTTATTCGCGGAATGCATAAAATGTATTATAATGAGACCGATCGGGCGCCGATCGGGTTTACCGACCTGGCCCCGACTAGAAATCCCGATCTGGGCCCAACACGGCCCGGTCTGGCCCCGACCAGGGCCAGATCAAAATTTCTGCGCAGGGAACTGTATGAAATTCATATGCAACTAATAATGTGATTGATCGTTTCATGTTTCACAAATGCGTTGAAATTGGAAATGAATGAAATGTAAGTGATCGTCTTATGTTTTAGAACGGCAATTTAGAAAAAAATGACAATTTGAATGATCGCCTGATGTTCTAAAGTTATCTAAATCTATGAGCAATTTAGAACTGAATGAATTTTAGAAAAAAATTAGAATGTGGTCGATAGCCTTATAATTTAGATCTGCATAAAATTCATAAACATGGACTAATGTGATTGATCGTATTATTTTTTTTAACGGAATGAAAATCATAAACAACTAATAATGTGATTGATCGCCGCATGTTTCACAACTGTGTGAAATTCGGAAACAAATAAAATGTGAATGATTGTCTTATATTTCAGAATGGAACTTTAGAATCAAATAGCAGTTTAATTAATCGCCTTAAGTTTTAGAGAAGCGTTAAATCCACAAAAAAGTAACAATGTGATGGATCATGTCATGTTTTAGAACTGGATGCATTTTGGAAACGAATTATAATGAGATTTATAGCCATATAATTTATATTTGTCTGAAATTCATAAGCATGGACCAATGTAATTGATCGCATTATTTTTGTGATCTATGTGAAATTCATAAACAACTAATATTGTGATTAATCGTCTCATGTTTCACAACTGTGTGAAATTCGGAAATGATTAAAATGCAAGTGATCATCTTATGTTTTAGAATAGCAATTCAGAAACGAATGACAAGTTGATTGAGCGCCTTATGTTTCAGAGCAGTATAAAATCCATAAACAAGTAACAATGTGAAGGATCGTCTTATGTTGCAGAATGGCAATTCAGAAACGAATGGCAATTTTATTGATCGCCTTCTGATTTAGATTTGCACGAAATTCGCAACCGAGGATAATGTGATTGATTGCATTTTGTTTTCGAACTGTATGAAATTCATAAACTAATAATGTGATTGATCGTCTCATGTTTCCACATTTTGTGAAATTTGAAAACGAATAAAATATTAGTGATCGTCTTATAATTTAGAAAGGCAATTCAGAAACAAAAGATACTTTAATTAATCGTCTCATGTTTTAGAGCTGCGTGAAATCCATAAACAAGTAACAGTGTGATGGATCGTTTTATGTTTTAGAACTGGGTGCATTTTAGAAACAAATTACAATAAGATTTATAAACATGGACCAATGTGATTGATCACAATATTTGTTCGAATTATATGAAATTCATAAACAACTAATAATGTGATGAATTGTCTTATGTTTCACAACTGTCTGAAAATCGGAAACAAATGAAATGAGAATGATCGTCTTATGTTTTAGAATGACAATTCAGAAACCAATGAACAATTTACTAAATGGCCTTATGTTTTAGAGTAGTGTGAAATCCATAAACAAGTAACAATATGATGGATCGTCTTATATTGTAGAACTGCATGAATTTTAGAAACAAATGAAAATGTGATTGACAGCCAACTTAGATTGGTATGAAATTCATAAACATGGATCAATATGATTGATCGTTTCATGTCTCACAAATGTGTAAAATTCGGAAAGAAATAAAAAAAGGATTGATCGCCTTATGTTTTAGAATGACAATTCAGAAACAAATGACAATTTTATTGATCGCCTTCTAATTTAGATTTGCATGAAATTCGTAACCGAGAATAATGTGATTGATTGCATTTTGTTTTCGAACTGTATGAAATTCATAAACAACTAATAATGTGATTGATCGTCTCATGTTTCCACATTGTGTGAAATTTAAAAAGAAATAAAATGTGAGGGATAGTCGTCTGTTTTAGAACGGCATTTGAGAAACAAATGATAATTGGATTGATCATCTAATGTTTTTTAGCTGTATAAAATCCATAAAAAATTAAGAATGTGATAAATCCTCTGATGTTTAGAACTGCATGAATTTTATAAACGAATGACAATGTGATTTCTAGCCTTATAATTTAGATTTGTATGAAATTCATAAACATGAACCAGTGTGATTGATCGCATTATTTTTGCGAACTATTTGAAATTCATAAACAACTAATAATGCGATTGAGAGTTTCATGTGTAACATCAGTGTGAAATTAGAAAACGAATGAAATATGAGTGATCGCCTTATGTCTGAGAACTGCATGACGTCCATAAACAAGTAATAATCTGATTAATCGTCTTATGTTTTAGAACTGCATGGATTGTAGAAAGAAATGACAATGTGAATTCTAGTCTTATAATTTAGATTTGCATGAAATTCATAAACATGGACCAGTGTGATTGATTGAATTAATTTTTCGAACTGTATGAAATTCATGAGCAACTAAGTATGTGATTGATCGTCTAATGTTTTACATTTGTGTGAAATTCGAAAACGAATAAAATTAATAATGTGATCAATCGTATTATTCTTTAGAATTGTAGGGATTTAAGAAACAAGTAACAATGTTATTTCAATCCTTACAATTTAGATTTGTATACAATTCATAAACATGGGCCAGTGTGATTGATCGCATCATTTTCTTGAACTATTTGAAATTCATAAACAACTAATAATGTGATTGATCGTCTCATGTTTTATAACACTGTGGAATTCAGAAACGAATGAAATGTTAGTGATTTTATTGTTTAGAGTTTCGATTCAGAAACAAATGAGAATCCGATTAATCTCCTTATGTCTGAGAGCTGCATTAAGTCCATAAACAAGTAATAATCTGATTAATCGTTCTATGTTTTAGAACTGCATCAAAATTCAGAAGCTAATAATAATGTGAGTGATCGTCTTCTGTTGTATAACTACCCATGAATACTTTTTTTTTAATGAAAAGAAGGGCGCAAATTTTTCGCATTTATTCTTACTCTTCTTAGAATCACAAAAATCTTTGTATATTTCGCTAAATGAAGCTAAACTTCCTTCGTATTCAGCATTGAAAATCAGTATTATTTCAGATAATATATACAATGGCATACAATGAAACACACATGTCCATTGATACTTAATTTATATTTCGGTATAAAAATTGCGGGTGCCATAAATAATAACAATAGCTGGCGTAGGTCTTTAATAAGATTATATTTACTGGAATGGTTCTTCTTTGTCCTTTATAAAAGCTAATTCAGGAGTTTCCAATGGACGTTCATAATTTCTATCCAGGTGTACTGCAACCTTTTTATTATTTAAATGTTCATATATTGCGTGAAAATAACCATTTTGGAATCTCGAATTGATGCAACCATCATATCCCCTAGCTGCTGTGAAGGTTCCGTTCAGTGGATGGCGTTCATTATCTTGTGAAATGTAGTGATGGTTCGCAAGAGCAGGATGATTCCCTTCAACCTCAACTGGTGGTGGAGGAGGAATCGCGTGTATTTTGCTTTCCCATGGCCATTTTTCTGAACTTAGTTCTGTTAAAAGAAATAGAAAAGGGTTGTTTTTAAAAGCTTTTAAGGTGAAGCGACTATTAATAGAACAGTTACGAAAAGCTAATTCACACAAACACAATTTTAAATACGTGAGTACGAATTTTTGGTACAAACAGAAAAAATACATTAGTACTTGTATAGTTAATTGATATTAGTGGATATTTTTAAGTTTCTTAGATCGCCTATTAGTGGGACAAGAATCTTGGGATATATCCTTAATTGGGACGCAAAAGAAACCAATACTGGAACAAAGAAAATCCAATGGTGTTTATCAAAATAAAATAATAGAATTAACATATAATTAAACAATACATTAAAAAGCAAAAATTGATTGTGATAAATCACAAGGGATGCGATTTCCAAAGCAGGAAGCGTGGCTGACGTGATTTCTGAATGCTTCCCCAGTGGGCACAAAATTTGGCGACGTCTTTACGACATTGTTACGTCATCTTTACGACATCCTATGTCCATGTCGTTTCGGTGTCTTTGCGATATCGTAAAGACATCGTCAGATCATACGACTTATTCACAATATCGTAAAGACACTTTAACGACATGGACATAGGATGTCGTAAAGACGTCGGCAAATTTTGTGCCAAATTTTGTTATTGATATTAACAATATTTTTATACGCTCTACGTTTACCGATCAGTTGATTGTTAAATCTAAAAAAGTTACTTAAAGCAATTTATTGCAACCTCAAATTCTAACCTGAAATTTTTCCAACTGCTCAGGCAAGCAATTTAATAGTACCTCATAAATTTAATTTCTCAATAAAATTATTAGGTATGCTTTAAAATTTAATATTATAGATTAATATTGAATATTACAAACAATAATAAGATTAATATTATTGATTTACTTTCAAATTCAACAGTTTGGTTTTGAATTTTAATTTTAAATTCATCCTAATTAAAATTGATAAATTAGTTGAAAATAGTATTCAAACAATTTCATTTATTTTTTAAAAAATGTTATTATTTTATTGAATATTTTCTTGACTAAAAAATATTTTTTGATTAATATTTCAACTATTTTGTTAAGAACTTGTCTTTTTGGTTCGAAAAGATATGTTTTTATTATTAATTTCCGGGCGGATAGAAGGAACCGAATGAAGCCTCTAGAAAGTACTTATAAAAACCCCCATTGCGTCTCCATTCGGTTCCTTTTCAAAAAACTTCAAAAAAACAGGAAAAACAACTTTTAAATAGTTGGAATTCGAATTCTACGTTAAAATTTGCAATAAAAACTCACCGAGTATTCGCAATACTTTTTCTTGCAACTTTAAAAACTTAAAAAAATAAAATACCTGTCATTGACAAAAATACCTGTCATTAACATGAGCCGAAAGCGACTTCAAATGCATCTTCTTTTAGTAGCAGTTAATAAGCATTTCTTCGGTAACTTTAAGAATTTTATCTGGATGCTAGCCCCACGCAGTGGAAACGTCAGACAACAACGCTGCGATGCAAGTGAGAGAGAATTTTATTTTTAAGCGTCGCGCGCAAAATACTACTTGAGTTATTATGGATGCGCTTGAAGTCACTTCAGCAGAAGTTAATGAAACTTTTTTTAATTTGTAAGGCTGCAAAAAAAAAGTATTGAGATTACTCCGTGAGTTTCTAATAGAAAATTTAACGTAGAACCCGAATTTGAACAGTTTAAAAGTTGGTCTTGCTTTTTTTTTAGTTTTTTGAAAAGGAACCGAATGGGGACATAATGCGGTCTTTACGGGTACTTTGTAGAGGCTCCATTCGGTTCCCTTGGTCCGCCTGAGATTTCATCTTGTTTGAACAAAAATCCAACTGGTTAGTTGAATTAGATATCTTCATAAGAATTCAATTTTTTGTTGTTAAAAATTCTACTTCTCGGTGTAAAAGTTTTACTTCTTTTGTGTAATTGGTAGAAATTTCACTTTTTTGTTGAAAATTCATATTATAAAATTATACGAATTTTTAATAAAACTGTTGAAGCCTCAACCTAGGCAGATTAATTTTTAACCAACCTGTTTCATTTTTTCTGAAGAAAGATGCAATTTATAATTAAAAAGATAAATTTTTGAACCAAAAATGCGAATTTTCAATAAAACAGTTAAAATATTAATAAACAAGTATTTTTCGTTCAAGAAAGAAAAAGAAATTTCAACCAAACTCTTAAATTTTAATGTTAAGCAGACGAATTTTCTACAAAACAGGTGAATTTTTTACTGAACGGAGTGGCTTTTTAACCTAAATGTTTAATTTTTAAAACAATAATTAATTTCCAAAGAAAATTATTAAATTTTCGACCAAATAATACAATTTTTAACCAATAATAATTGGAATTATTTGAACACTTTTTTCCAATTTATGTATTAACTTTAATTAAGATAAATTCTAAATTAAAAATATAATAGTAGACTTTCCAACCAATAGGAATGAATTTTCATGCCAAGAAGATGAGGTTTTTTGAGTTGATTTACAATCAAACAGATGATTTTCGAGTAAATTGATAATATTAATCTTATTAATATTTAAAATATTTCATATTAAATTTTAATGCATACGCACTAATTTTTATTGAAAAATGAAATTTATAAGTTACTATTAAATTACTTACCTTTACCTAAGCAGTTGGTAAAATTTGAGGTTAGAGTTTGAGGTTGCAATTCGAACACCCTTTTTAGAATAAATAATCAGTTGAATGGAATTAACGGAATTCATCGCATTCACGGTATTCATAGAATTCTGGGACTTTATAGAATTATTTTCGATTGTAGAATTCCAAAAAATTAGTTAAATTTTTTATAAATTAAGAATTAGAATAAATTTGATCAAAAATAGGATATTGCGGTATTCATGGAGTTCAAGAAATCCATATAAATCGAAGAATTCGCAGAATTGAAAGAAATCAAGTAATTAACGGAATTCAAAGACTTGATGGAATTCACGAAATATAAAGAATTAGTGGAATTCTGGGAAAGGATGGAATTCAAGGAATTTGTAGAGTTCCTAAAATTCAAAGAATTTATAGAACTTAAAGAATGTATAGAATTTAAAGAATTAATGGAATTGGCAGAATTGATGAAATTCATGAAATCCCAGAAATCATGGAACTTAAAAAATTCAACGAATTCACGAAATTCATAGAATCCACGCAATTTATGGAATAGGAAATATTTTAGGGATTCATGGAATTAATAAATCCATGGAATTTACGAAATTCGTGGAATTCTTGGAATTCACGAAATACGTGAAATTTACAGCAATTACGAAATTCTTGGAATTCACAGAATAAACGGAATTCATGGCATTCGAAGAATTCAAGAAATTCATGGAATTCTTTCAAATCGTGGAATTCCCTGAAATCGTGAAATTCCTAGGATTGGGTTACTTTTTGATAAATTTCTAAATTCCATGAATGCTGTTAATTCATGGAATTCAATGAAATATAGTAACGCGGTTTAGTTTATCACATGAAATTAATAACTCCTTAAACATCAGTTAACTTTATTTTTTATGAAACTCAAATTATTTGAAATTAAGAATTTGAATAAATTTGATCAAAAATAGGATATGAGGGAATTCGCGGAAGTGATGAAAATCCAGAAATTTGTCTAACTCAAGGAATTCGTGGAAATCAAAGAAATCAAGGAATTTGTGGAATTTAAGACTTCAAGGAATATAAAGAATTGATGGTATTCACAGAATTTAAGGAATGTATGAAATTCTAAAAAATCAAGGGAGTCGTGAAATTCCTGAATTTCAATGAATTCATAGAATATGAGGAATTCGTGGAATTGAAAGAATTAATGGAATTCGCGGAATTCATGGAATTCTTTGAATTAACGGAATTTAAGGAATTCGTGAAATTCATGTAATTTAAAGAATCCATGAAATTTGTGAAATTCACGGAATTCATGGCATTCAAAGAATTCAAGGAATTTATAAGTGGATTTCTGAAGTTTCTAATCATAAAATATTGAACTCTATTCCTGATTTTAATATTTTTGAATTTCATTTTTATAATATCTGTGAATCGTGAATATTTAAAAAATCTTGTTAATATCGTTTAGAAATTTTTTACTTTTTATTCGAATATGGCCGCAGAATTTGTTCTACACGTCTCAGTTTTTCCCTAGATTCAAAAAGTAGGGAAAAGCCTCGGAATTTTCTCGTCACACAGGACGCAAAAAATTGCCTGCACGAGACAAGTCATTAGGTTACCCTTATGGACTTTGAGCTTCTGAATCCAAATCTAGCCTCAGCATTTGCCCTAGACGTCTCAGTTTTTCCCTAGATGTGGAAAATGGGGGAAAAACTAGGACTATTCTGCACATTAGTTTGATAATACCAGTATACAGAATAATAAATGTGTGTGCCTTTCGTTTCCCCTAGCTGGGGTAATTCTAGGGAAATTGAAGGTCTTTCTTATATTATATAGATTTGTACAAGAAAAAATAAAAAATGCCATATCCTTTGCAGGTCTGCGTCCTAACTCTAAATATGAACCCCACATTTTTCGGATTTGTTCCATTTTCTTTCTACCTGCAAAATGTAGGGAAAATCCTAGGGAATTTCTAGTCACGCAGGCCCACCAAAGAAAAGTTATCTGCACGGGACAAATGACTGATTTCGTGAGTAAAACTGTACTGGACATTAGGTTTTTGTTATTTTTTCCCCTGTAAATTTATATAATTTGAGAAAGTCCTTCAATTCCCCGTAAATTACCCAAGCTAGGGGAAATAGAAGGGACACTAAATTATTTCTGTGTAAAAATTAAGTCTCTAAAAGTCGCGGAACTTAAGAATATAACATCCATCTGTTTATTTTTGCATATACTGGTATTATCAGAATAACGTGCAAGTCGTCCCTAGGGTCTTCCGATTTTCTTTATCTACGGGGAAGCTGAGACGCATAAGATAAAATCTGAGGCCAAATTTTGATTTAGAGGCTTAAATACATAAGGATAGCCTAGTCACTTGTCTCGTGCAGACAAATTTTTTGCATAGCCTTTCTGATGAGAAAATCCCTAGGCTTGTCCCTACTTTTTGCATCTAGAGGAAAACTAAGACGTGTAGGACAAATTCTGAGGCCATATTCAGATTCAGCGGCTCAAAATTCATAAGGATAACCTAGCCAGTAGTCTCGTGCAGCCAACTTTTTTTGTGGGCCTGTGTTATCTATAATATTACCATTATTCACCAAAAAATGTCGTAAATTACCGGAAATTTATTTAAATTTTCAAAATTTAATTTTTAGTAATTTATGGTAAGTTACTATATTTATCTGTAAAATTACTAATACTGATCGAAAATCTCGATAAATTTCCATAAATTTGTAGAGATTTTTGAATTCCGTTTTCGGAGTGTCTATTCGACCACAATTCTGGACAAATAGCCCACAATGATTTGTCCGGAATTCTGGACAAATAGCCTGCCCACAGGGAACGGCTATTTTTCAGAAATTGTGCAGGGATAGAATATTTACTTAGATTTAAATTATCAATGTGTATACAGATCCGACACTTTTTGCCGAACTTAAGTTTTTTCGTCCGGCAAATTTTAATATCAAAAAAATTTCTTTTCCAGGAAAATATTTTTCTACTTTAACTAAATTTTACTATTTTATCAATAAATTAGGAATATTATTTTGTAAATATATACACAAATTAGCATACAATCAAGAAAAACACACACACTAACAAGGGGAAAACAACAACTGTAAAGACAGTAAAAAATACGTTTTAGCGACTGATTACAGAGGAGTAATTGGTCACATCTCAAACCCTTTGTCCAGCTTCACCTTCAAAAAAGTACGTTTTATGAACTGGTCAGGAAAAGTGATTGGTCAAATCACGAACCCTTTTCCAACTTCACCTTTAAAAAAGTACGTTTTAGCAACTGGTCACGATGAGTGATTGGTCACATCTCGAACCCCTTTTCCAGCTCCCCCTTTATAAAATTACGTTTTACCTATTGGTCACAGAAGAGTGATTGGTCAAATCACGAATCCCCTTTCCTGTTCAACCTTTAAAAAAACACCTTTTAGTGACTAGTCACAGAAGAGGGATTGGTCACATCTAGAACCCCTTTTCCAGCTACCCCTTTAAAAAAATACGTTTTGACGTCTGGAAATAGGAGAGTGATTGGTCCCATTTCGAATCTCTTTTCCAGCTCCCCTCTAAAAAAATTAGTTATAGCGACTGGTTACAAAAGAGTGATTGGTCCAATCTTGAACCCCTTTTCTAGTCCCCCTTTTAAAAAATGCATTTTCGCAAATGGTCACAAAAAAGTAATTGGACACATCTCGAACCCTTTTTCCAGCCATCCCTTTAAATAAATACGTTTTAGCGGCTTGTACAAAAGAGTGATTAGTCAAATGATTTGACACGATGTTTTGAGTCCAAGTAATGTATTGTTTCGCTGAGAATTCCTGGACGAATAGACATCTGATGTGTGTGTGGGCTAATCGTCTGGAATTCTGGACAAATAGCCGTTTCGAGACAAGTGGTCTATTCGGCCAGAATTTTGGACGCCTAGAAACAGCCTTTAATTTTACGCAATTCAAGGAAATTTACTATAAATTTCCTTTAATATTACGGGATAAGGAAACTTTTGCACCTAGTAATTTTGCACCTGCACAACTGTGCACGTTTATGTCTATATTTAAGGGCCTATACGAGGGTGGTCTTTCATATCCACACATAATAAATTTGGAACAGTTGAAACTATTAAATCCTGAAGAATTCAAGGACTTCAAAGAACTCAAATAATTTACAGAATTGAAGAGATTCAGAGAATTCCAGGAATTACAAGAATGCAAGGAATTCAAGGAATACAGGGAATGCAGGGATTTCGTGAAAATCAAATAATTTAAGGAATTCAGAGAATTTAGAGAGCTCAAAAAATTAAGAGAATTTGAGGGATTCAGAAAATTCGAGTAATTCAGAAAATTCAAGGCATTTCGTGAATTGAAGTACTTCAGAGAAGTCATGGAATGCAGGAAATTTAGAGATTTCAAGGAATTCAGCGAATTTAAAGAATGTAGAAAATTCCAGAAGAAATTCAAGGAATTAAGGGAATTCAGGGAATTTAAAGAAATCAGAGAATTTAAGGAATTTAAGTTATTTATCGAACTCAAGAATATAAAAAAAATGCAAGGAATTCAGTGAATTTAAAAAATTCAGAGAATTCTAGTAGAAATTCAAGAAATTCAGAGGATTCCAGGAATTTATAGAATTTAAGGAATTCAGGGAATTCAAGGAATGTAGGAAATTCAGTAAAATCAGAGAATTCAAAGGAATTCAGGGAATGCAGAGAATTAATACAATGAGAGAATTCAAGAAATTCAAGGTGTTTGTCTAACTGAGACATTCTGTGAATTGGAATACTTCAGGGAACATACGGAATTCAGGGAATTTAAAGAATTCAAGTAATTCAGAGAGTTTAAGGAATCGAGAGAATTTGAGGAATTCAGAGAATTTTATCCATTCATCAAATTCAAGGGATTCCATGAATTAATGGAATTAAGCCGATTGGATGAAATAAAACCACACGCTTTTCAGGATATTTATAATTTATTCATTATTACCAATTATATCAAGAATTATTCGTTCACGACTAGAACGAGTCAACTCACACTACAAACTTAAGTTTTTTTTTGTTCCCACCGAGTACGTGATTATTTTCGTAAAAATACGTTTCTTGAACTTTACAACTCTATCTGAAAAATTCAAATATCTCCACTTGTTTAAAAGCTATGAACTTATTTGCAAATTTCGGCATTGTCGGAAGGTAGGTGTGCTTATCACTAAAAATGAAATATTTGTAAACATTTTTTTGCAATATTTTCGATGTGCCCTTAAATAAGAAATGCTAAAGAGTGTATAGCAGTTTGACCAGATTTTTTTATTGGAAATTGAGCGCTTTATTATGCCTTAGGTCCCAAACGACCCACGATAACTTAATCACAAACGATTATGTTGTACTTAAGTTTTATCGTTTACTTCTCTGAAATTATTTGTATTCGGGTGCTTTTTGTCTATCATATATGTAAGCTTGTTCATTCGCGGATAAATCACGTGTTCTTCCGGTAGCCAAATCCACTCCAACCTTTTTTCTAGTAATTTTATCATATATTGCGTAAGTATGATCCGAATCACGTCTTCCAATGACGTGACCATCGTGCCCAATTTCAGCCAGAAAGCTTTCTTTTATTTCGTAAGCCATACCAAATGGTGCTAAATAATAAAGATTATCAAAAGCAGTATGATTTGCTTCAACCTCAATGGGTGCGTAAGTATTCGGACGTATTTTTTTCTTTTTATTTCGCCATGGCCATTTTTGTGAACCTAAACCTGTAAGAAGAAATTAAAAAGGATACATTTTCATGATCAAATTTTGCATCAGCATGACTAAACAGGCAGGTTTTGTAATTAATATTCTGTGGTTCAGATTTTTTTTCATTTTATTAAACTTTTGCATTCAATTTCCTCGAATTCCTTTGAGTTCTTTAAATTCTTTTGAATTGCTTGGAATGCTTTTAAACGTTTTTAGATTATTTTGAATTCTTTCTATTTCCTTGAAACATTCTAAATTCGTTGAGTTCTTGGAATTCCTTGAATTTCTGGAATAATCTATTCTTCTAATTCCTCGAATTAGCATAACTAGTCTTTGAATTCCTTGAATTCACAGAATTTCCTCAATTCTGCGAATTCCTTCATTTGTCTGAATTTCTTGAACTTTCTGAATTCGCTGAATCCGAAGAATTATTTTGAACTAGGTTTTAAAGTTGAACTACTTTCTTTCAAATTACGTAAATTTATTTCCTTTTTAAAAATGAAAGTTTTTGGAAAAGGATTTTAAAATTTTGTTAAAACTTTGTCTTTTTTCTTAGTAAATTATTCTTTCTATTTAACACTTTATTTGTTTTAGTTGGAAATTCAAATTTTTGGTTGATACTTAATGCCATTTTTTAAAAAATATATGTTGTTATAGTAAATTAATCTTTTTGCTTAAAAATAATTGTTTTCAGTTAATAATTCAACTTTTTGGTACAGAATTCTTAAAATTAATGGAAACTTCGTCTTCTTGGTAAAAAAATGAATATTTTAGTTAAAAATTATTAATTTACGAATTTTGTTCAGAATTGGGTTTTTTGGTAGTAAATTAAATGTTTTTTTGAAAATTTATCTTTTTTAGTTAAAATTCAACTTTTTGTTTAAAAATTCATCTTTTTGGTAAAAAATGTAACAACTAGATTTTAAAAAAGAACTAACTTCTTAAAAATGCATTTTTTCTGTTAGAAATTCGAACATTTTGTTCAAAATTGATCTTTTTCGTTGAAAATTTAACTGTTTCGTTCAAAAATTTAGTATTTTTTTAATGAACCCAGTTTAGTTAAGAATTCTTGAATTTTATGGGAAATTCTTGTTTTTTTTGTAAAAAATTAATATTTTGAGCTGAACATTTAACTTTTCAGTTGAGATCTCTAGTATTTCATAAAAACATATCTTTTGGATAATAAATTAATCTTATTTAGTTAACAATTCAACTTTTTTGTTAAGAATTTTTGAATTTTCTTGAAAATTTGTCTTTTTTAAGTATTAAATTAATCTTTTTAGGTAAAAATTCAATTTTTCGGTTGAGAACTTTTTTATTTCATTTACAGTCGTCTTTTGTAACAATAAATGAATCTTTTTTAATTAAAAATTCAACTTTTGCTTTAAAATTGTTTAATTTTGTTGAAAATTTGTCTTTTTTGTTGTCAATTAATCTTTTTGTTTGAGAATTCATCTTTTTACTAAATAATTTATCCTGTTGGTTAGGAACTTAAGACTTGGTTTCAAGGTGGAAAAAATTCTTAAAAATACTTTTTTTTTTACTAAAGTATCCACGTCTGTTATTTGGTGATTGTGAATTCCCGTTTGGTAAAGCTCCTTCGGCTTCAACGAACATATTCTCATCATGTGTCTCAGAGTTCGGACTCGATTTTGTCCAAATTGAATAAATTTGCAAATCTATTTTTTTAATGAAACACTCCGTGTGCTATCAAAAAGCCCTCGAATTCTCTGAGTTACCTAAATTCTTCAAATGCTTTAATTTCTCTTAATTCCTTGAATTCTCCAAATTCTTGAATTCTGTTAATTCTTTGAATTCAGTTAATTCCTTGAATTCTTTCAATTCTCTTAATTCCTTGAATTTCTTGAATTTTCTGTGTACCTTAAATTTTCTGTGTTCCCTGAATTCTGTGAATTTCTTGAAATCTCGGAATTCCTTGAATTTGATGATTTCCTTGAATTCTCTAAATTCTATGAATTCCTTAATTTTTTTTAATTCTTGAATTTAATAACTGCTCTCGATTTCTTAATTTCTCTCAATTCGCTGAATTTCTCTCAATTCGCTGAATTCATTGAATGCCTTGAATTGGATGATTTCCTTGAATTTTCAAAATCCCTTGAATTTGATGATTTCCTTGAAGTCTCTGAATTCCTTGTATTGCTTGAATTCTTTGAATTCTCTTCTGAGCACCGAGAATTTGCTGAATTTCTTGAATTCTATAAATTCCTTGAAATCCTAGAATTTCTTGAACTCCCATAATTTCTTGAATTCTCGGAATTCCTTTAATTCTCTGAATTCCTTAAATTCTGTGAACTCCTAGAATTCCTTGAATTCTCTGAATGCCTTGAATTCTCTGAATTCATTTTATTCTGTAAATTTTCTGAATTCACGGGATTTCTTAAATTACATGAGTTCCTTGAATTCTCTGAGTGCCTGGAATTGTCTAAATTCCTTGCATGGTTACAATTTCTTGAGTCCACATAATTTCTTGAACTCTCATAATTCCTTAAACTCCCATAATTCCTTGAATTATTTAAATTCTTTAAATCCCTTGAATTCTCAGAATTCCTTGAATTTAATGATTTCCTTGAATTCTCTGAGTACCTTGAATCTGCTGTGTTCCTTGAATTCTGTGAATTCCTTAAATTATTTGAATTCTCTGCATTCCTTGAATTCTCTGAATTTCTTGAATTATTTGAATTCTTTGAATTCTCTGCATTCCTTAAATTTCTTTAATTCTCTGAGTACCTTAAACTTTCTATGTTACTTGAATTCTGTGAATTTCTCGAAATCACAGAATTCCTTGAATTTGATGATCTCCTTGAATTTTCTGAATTCTATGAATTCCTTGAATTCCTTAAATTTTTTGAAATTTATAAATTTAATAAATTCTCTGAATTTCTTAATTTCTCTATATTTACTGAAGTCACTGAATGCCTTGAATTAGATGATTTTCTTGAATTTTCAAAATTCTCTGATTTCCTTGTACACCTTGAATTCTCTGAATTCCTCGAATTATCTAAATTTTCTGAATTCCTTGCATTTTTTGAAATTCTTGTATTTCTTAAATTATCTCCATTTGTTATTTTCTCTAAATACGCTGAATTCACGTAAGGCCTTGAATTGGATGATTCCCTTTAATACTCTGAGTGTCTTTAATTTGCTGAATTTCTTGAATTTTATGAATTCCTTTAATTCTATGAATTGCTTGAATTCTATGATTTCCTTGAATTCTATGATTTCCTTGAATTCTATAAATTTCTTGAATTCATTGAATTCTCTGAATACCTTAAATTTTCTGAATACCTTGAATTTCCTGAATTCGTTATATTCTCTAAATTCCCTGAATTCACGGGATGCCTTGAATTTCATGAGTTCCTTGAATTCTCTGAGTGCCCGGAATTTTCTAAATTCCTTAAATATTTAGAATTTCTTAAACTCTCATAATTTCTTGAATTCTCTGAACACCTTGAATTCTTTGAATTCGTTAAATTCTCTAAATCCCTTGAATTCTCAGAATTTCTTGAATTTGACGATTTCCTTGAATTCCTTGTAATACTTGAATTTTCTTAAGCTCCTTGAATTCCTCGAATTCTTTGAGTGTCTTGAATTTGCTGAGTTCCTTGAATTCGGTGAATTCCTTGATTTCGGTGAATTCCTTGGATTCTCTGAATTCTTTGGATTCTCTCAATTCCTTGAACTCCTTAAATTCTATGAATTCCTTGAATTATGTAAATTCCTTGAATTGTATAAATTCCTTGGATTCGGTGAATTCCTTGGATTCGGTGAATTCATTGAATTCTGTGAATTCATTGAATTCTGTGAATTCCTTGAGTTCTGTTTTTTCTTGAATTCTATGAATTCCTTGAATTCTGTAAATTCCTTTAATTCTCTTAATTACTGGAACTCTCTGAATGCCTTAAATTCTCTCAATTTCTTTACAAGTTTTTACGACCCTTAAAAATCAATTATTTCAAATTTAAAAAACACGTGCTTACTTTTTTTGGTATTTGAACAAATCTGGGAGGTGACAGCGAAAAAATCTAAAAAAAAATTTTATCACACAAAGAAATAAGCCTTGAGATTTCCCTAACCAATGACAAAGCCAAATGTGTATCCCGTCATGACAGATAATCACATAAACGACTGTAAAACTGGAACAAAATAATCAAACTTTTTTTTCTGAATTTACTTTTTGTTCCATAATAAGGAAACACATAAAATAAGCTACAGATTTCGAGAAACCAAAAATAGGAAAGTAACTGCCTCCCCTGCCCACTCGGATACTCATAGAAACCTAATAAGAGAACAGTATTGAAAAGAGAATTTAAAAAGTGATATTTATAATCTATAATACTTTACAGGGGATCTTTTCATAAAGGTACTATAAAAAATATTTTTAAACCTACTTGAAGTAAGTTAACACGCTCCATTTAACCAGGTTTGAATAATGTTCAATGTTAAACATTTATTATAAGTAGATGTAAGTAGACCGTTGCCCACTTACATCATCCACACACATGTGTTATGTTCTGTCGACCCCCCCCCCCCTAATTCCCGTGCCGCCTGATCGCACTATTCAGTTTTCACTCAACTATAACTTCGGAAATATCCGACGTTTAACGCAAGGCAGCCGCGGAAATTTCCGAATGCGAAATCAGATTACATCCAAGCGTCTCCATGCGACCGCCGAGCTCAAGGCGTCGCTTCAGCGATGTTTAAATTTCTCGTTTAATGCGTGTAAACGCACACAGGCCTAATATGCGCACGCGCAAGTCGAATTCAAGGCAGCACGCACTTGCGCGCCTGACTCTCAAATAGAGCAGCGATAGAGGGAAAAATTCAGCTCGCTTCTTTGGACGCGGGTTTCTCGTATCTTTGGAGTTCGAGTGTTTTTTACCTCGCGCTGCGCCATAAAAAGTTTTACTTCAAAACTCTAATTTACAAACTTTAACTTTATAAATTTATTGCATCACTCAGAAAAACAACATCGCTTTTCGTAAAATCTTGTTAATTAAACTTCAATACTCAATTCTAACACCATGACCAAGACTTTTTTTGCGAAATTGTGTCTCCTTTAAAATGGGCTTGGCCACATACAATTGAGAAAACTCAAGAATTTAGCAGATTTTAATGTAAATTCAAAGTAATTTAAGTAGATTGAAAGTAACTCAAGTAAAATTTGAAGAATTTTATACTAGGAACGTAGGAACAGTCGTTTTACTCATAGACTGAAGAGAGGTTTTTTAAACATATAGGTATACAAATTTAATGTATAAATTAATTAAATTTAAATATAATTTAATAAAAACATTCGCATGAGGAACTAGGTTGAACTGATATATTCTAAAGATTATATTTAATATACTTACCAATAGAATTAAAGAAAATCGCGAACGCGAGTAGCAAAGTACAGACGCAAATCTTCATTTTCAATAAGTATAGAAATAACTGATTTGTAAACAATCTCAAGAAGAACGAAGCTAATGAATATTTGTATTCTTGATTAAATTACACATACTTATACATACCTAAAAATTTACGCGTTTAAAAAATTGGAGATGTGTTAAAGGTATTTTTTCTGGCTACCTTATCAGTTATTTACACTAATAAAAAGCATTTGAGGTGTAGGAGCCCGTGACTCATCGAAAAATATCAGAACGAAGGTACAAATATTTGTGCCATGAGAGAATTTTATTGAATTTGAAATGTTTTCCATAAACAGTGTTTTCAATTAAATTTTGAAAAACGCCAGTAAGGCCGTCTAGCTTTTATACCGAAAATATAAATGTTAAAAAAAATGTTAATGTAAAAACCAAATGGTGTGACTTTTATCCAGAGATAAATTTTTGGCCAAAGAGATTAATTTTCTATTAAAAAAAGTCGAATTGCTAATAAAATAATTAAAATTTAAAGCAAAAAGATAATTTTCAAACTCAAATGGTGCTCTTAACCTAGTCATTCAATGTTTAACAAAAAAAAAAAATGAATTCTCAAAGGAAAATATAATAGTCGAAACTACAACTAAGTAAGATGTGAGTTTTCATAAAAGAAGGTTTTCAATTTAAAAAAAAATTTAATCAATTATAGTAGAATCTAACCAAAAAATATGAATTTTCAAAAGATAGTTGAATGCTCAACCAAAGCTGCATAATTTTTTTCCCATAAATTGCATTTTCATCTCAAACGGTAGAATTTTCACCGGTAAAATAATTCTATCAACAGTCTTTTAAACTGAATCGCATTTATCCTAAGATTTTGAAAAACTCATCAGTTTTAAAAATTCTTAAAAGGATTTGAAACTTTCAAAAACTTACATTTATCTTGAATTTTTTTTAAATATTTGAAAATAACTTTATTATTTCCAAATATTTTCAAAATTTGTATATCTTTAAAATACATTCTGAAATTATTAGAATGTTTTCTAAAATTAAAAGAAAAAAATAATAAGCCTTGTAAATATACTTAAAAATGATTGATAATTTTCCTAACATTAGTTTAAAAATTCTACATTATTATGAGTATTGCCTGAAAATATTTCGATTTATTTTTTTTTTTTTGGATTTTATAAATGTTTTGACATATTCTCTTTAAGTTAATTTAAAAGAACCATTTACAATTTTTTTCAAATCTTAAAATAATTTTGTTATTCAATTGTAATCTTTAAATAATTTAATAAGGTTTTAAACCTTTTGTTTGCAATTTTCTACAATCTGCATTTTGTTTTAGATTATTCGATGTTTTAAAATTATATTTGAGTATTTTTAAAACGTCTTAGTATCTCTTAAATTTACTTCTATTTAAAAAAATGCGGGAAAGGGAATGCAAAAGTTGCGCACTGGTTGGAGGAGTGTGGAGAAGTGGAAAGGAGTGAGATAAGCATGGCGGTATTGTTGCATGAAAGGGGGGACAAAAGGGCAGTAACATGGGTGAAGGGGGTGTTGGGCAAGATGGAGAAAAAGAGAAGGAAGGAGGAAGAAGAATGGAGAAGGAAAGATTTAAATAGGAGAGGAAGTAGATGTAAGAGAAATGTAAATATTGTAAATAGTAGTTAAATATTAGGTGTTAGCCGCGGAGACAGAGGCTGGTTACGCGAGGCATAACGATAAAACCCAGTGGGTAAAAAATTTGGCGACGTTTTTACGACATCGTTAAGACATCTTTACGATAACTTTACGACATCCTATGTCCATGTCGTTTCGGTGTCTTTGCGATATCGTAAAGACATCGTCAGATTATACGACTCATTTACGATATCGTAAAAATACCTTAACGACATGGACATAGGTCGTCGTAAAGTTGTCGTAAAGATGTCGTAACGATGTCGGAAAAGACGTCGCCAAATTTTGTGCCCAATGGGAAGAGCGAAATGCGTGCTAGGTGAGGCGAGGCGAGGCGCAGCGGGGACGGTTAGGCTATAGAATCGAGCGGATTAGCTATAAGGTGAGGATGGATGGTACTTTGTAAGAAACAGTTGTAAGAAAATTTTGTAAAAAAAAATGGAAGTGTAAGCAAGTCAATTTTTTAAGGCCAACAGGCCGAAAAATAAACGTTTATCTATTGGTTTCAAAATTTCAAAATTATTTATTAAAAAAATCAAGTTTTCCTACAACTTTACCGAAATTGTTTACGCTTTGTGCATTCGATTATCAATTTTTGCGCTTGATTTCAATTTTCTCATCTGTTTAGAAGAGTGAAGATGTTTAAAAATTATAATATGGTAACAAAATGTCAAAAATGGTATCATTTTCCATTATATATAAAAAAATATTTATCGTTACAATCTTTCAAATGTTTATATTAGTAGACACGGTTTGTTTAAAGAGAATATGACCTTCTAGGGAAAAAACTAAAACCTAAAAAGATAGTTTATTTTTAAATTTCTGATTTCAACTGAATTTCTCTTCTTTCCGCTTTTGATCAAATGTTTGAAAGTGGTACAATTCTATTCAATTACAGCTTGTTTTCCCGGAAAAAATATTATATATGCAACTTGACATCATTTAATTATTAATTATAAACAATATTTGATAATAATTAAAGATACGTTTCAATTTTTACGTGCTATTTTGGGTCGCTGAATCCGAATTCGAAGTTTTTTTTAGGTAAGAAAGAACACAAGCGCTTATTTCGGAATTATGATTTCACATTCAGCGTCCTATAATACATCATAATTAACTAGTCTTGTCCGTCGGACTTTTACTTTTTGTGTATGGGGGGGGGGGGAACTCCGACATGCAGACAAAAGAATTTTTGAAGTTCAGAAAAAAAAGAATTATCATCTCTAAAGAAGAAACGTAGTTTGTTATTTCTTTTCTACTTTCTACTAATTTTCATTCAATGATCTCGGTCTTTAGAGGAAGTTACTTCATTTGAAGAAATACAAAATATTTTTTAAGAATAAGTTTTAAAAATAAAATACATGTTAAACTCAAATTCCAAATCGATACTTGTTCCTGATACATCTCCGATGTTCTAGAATATTTGTAAGAATTCCATGAATTGGTATTCGCAGTCACGGGATGGTAAGGGAATTTATGAAGGGATGTGGTATCCGCAAGATCATTCCGGCTTGCTTGGAAGTTGAACAGACAGTATTCACCAGGAATACCAAAACGTAAATCCATACTTTTAATATTTTTGGCTTCCTAGATGATTTAAATTTTTTAAATCAGTTCAATGGGTCTACTAAAAATAATTATGATCCAAAATTAATTTCATTTCTAGAATCATATTGTGTAAATTTTAGTTTGAAAACATTCTTTATTAATATATCTTGAAATAAACTGATTAAAAAAACGTTTCTAGAATTTCTAAAAAAAGTACTTTTTTGACTCAACAACCTTTTTTGTTGAATTACCTAAATACTACATCTTTCAAAAGATTTAGTTAACACAATCCGAGTGTCTCCGGCTTCTTTACGCCCATATATTTTCTGATCCTAGCATTTGTGTTTTTAACATTCTCATCAGACAAGGTATTAGATTTGTGTAAAATCCCCCCCCCCCCCCCCAGAGAATGCAAATATGTGCCCGCTGCGTGGGCACATTCTTATCACAAGATTTGTCTTTTAATTTCTTTTTCGTCTCGTGTGTATGGTTTAAAAAAATTTAAATTTTCATGTTTTTGATGCTATTTTTCATGATTAAAACTAAAACTAAAAAAAAACTAAAAGGCTATAGTGTTCAAAAAGGGTCGAAAGTTAATTTCTAATGTTTTTTTTTTTAATCCAATTAAAAAACACCACGTTTTTAGCCAACTTTTTGGAAAATCTCAATTCGATTTGATTTTTAGTTCCATAATTACAGCGAGTTTATTACGAGCTCGCGACGCGAAACCACAGGATTTTTCAGGGCACGCTGACTAGTGCGAGCGAGCGGAAAAAACAAAATATGGGCAAGGAGGATGTTTCAGGCTTCAGGCGGCGTCCCCTGAAAAAATCCTGTGGTGTCGCGTCGCGAGTTCCTAATAAACTCGCTGTAATTATGAAACTAAAAATCGAATCGAATTGAGATTTTCCAAAAAGTCGGCTAATACATTGGCGGAAAATTCGTTCGCTTGAAGTTTGTCGTAGCTCAAACTTCCTCGCTCACTTTTTTAATGTGAAAGTCTAAAAACGTGATTTTTATTCATATTGAAAAAAAACATTAGAAAGTAACTTTTAACCCCTTTTGGACACTGTAGCCTCCGCTAGAGTGTCATGAATAAAACTCAAAAAGAAATTGGTTAATTAGTTGATAAACGAATTACTTACGCCGAGTTGAATGTGAAAAAACATGGGTTTTCAATTTAAAAAAAGTCAGTATTTATTTATTTACTGGACAATTTGCAGCCCGAGAGAAAAACTGTAAATGAGGACTCAGGTTCATTTTTCAAGAGCTATCTAACTATATTTTTGGTTTTTCCAAATTTCGAATTTCACTTTTGATACCTGATGTCACAGCATGGACAATTCTTTTACTCGTTCTCGAGCGCCTGTCGCCTTCTTGTCCAGAACTCCTCAGTTGTCCATGAATATAATAAATAGCCAAGATGTCATAACATATTTTTGCTATCATCAAACCAGTCACTCAGATGACCATTTACGCTCACACAAGACTTTCGAAAGCTTACTTCTGTCGACTTTGTCGAATGCTTTTTCTAGGTCAACAAATACTGTCAAAACTTTTTTATTTGCAGTGGACTCCACATGGCACAATTAAATGAAATATGAACCACACGTCAATATTAAATGTTACGATCAGAATATTATTTACTGTTTACTGGCAAATATGACAATTTTAAATGAATAATAAACGAAGCATCGTAAACCACAGCAATTTGATCTGCATTATTTACTAAATTGTTCTCCACCTATGTGAAATGGTTCCCATTATTCTAACCCACATATTGCCTCATTACGAATTCTTAATTTGATTTTTACTCTCTATCATAAATCGTAAATTCATTATTCAAAAGTTTGTAAAATTAAACGAGTGCAGTGTGCATACTAAAGTGGATTAATTTCAAAGCATTACCCGTTAATTATTATTAACGATTCTAATAAACCTGAATCATCTCTTTTATATTTGCATAAAATGCTTCAATTTTAATTTACAAGAGTTACTAATTAACAAAGTTAACGCATTTAAAAAAAAGTTATATCTAAGTGCCACGAAGTTTAAACACGCTTATTCCATAAGAGCTTTTTCTGTAGTAATATTATTTAACTTTAATATTAGCGCAACACTTTAGTGAAAAGTGCTTTTTATTACCTTTTTGTTAATTTATTAATTTATATTGGTGATTACATTTTAGGTAATTTTTTTGAAGAGCGTTTTTTCAATCTTACATCTTAAAGAAACGTAATAATTAATGCGACTTAACAAACATAATTGTTCAAGAAATTATTATTCTTTATAACTGTCTTCTCCTATAGTAATGCTAGGAAGATGGGGGTTTTTCATGAGATTTTGAACTTTTTGTCCACTTTTCATTCATTGAAATTATAATTAATGCAATTGAACATAAACATAAAACTATAATGGGTACAGTTAAATGACATCTTTGCTAGTGTTTTAAAAAATATATTCTTTTAAATTGAATCAATAATAACTTCAAATGCTCTCAAGTGCTTCACTTCTAAAAAATGTTGCGCTAGATAATTAACAAAGATATAATATGGGGGGCTTAATTTTCTATCAAAACACCCGTTGCAAAAAAAAATGTTATCGCAAAGGAATTAGCGTCCATTTATTTATCCTACTATCAAAAAACATATTTTATAATGATAACTTGAAAATTGTAAAATAAAGATATATACAGGGTGGACACGCAGGGGCTTGCATACATGGCGAGTTGAATGCTACCCGAGATGCAAAACAGCAGAGAAAAAGCCGTTATACAGGGGTATTTTCATATTTCGCGCCTTTAAAGTTTCATTCAAGTCGGCCATTCGGTCAAGCCCGTGCATCTTCGGATCAATATAGATTATGTTATATAGTAATTGATAATAATAAAAGTGTTTAATTAATAATGAAGTGAGACATGCAAACTAAGAAGTAAACATCATTTTTTGTTTGTGCCAATAACATTATAGAATGGCTGCCAAGTGACAAATACTATAAAATAGTAATAATATTCTGTGCTTCCAGTGGGTAAAGAGGGAATGGTGCTTAACGCTTATTTTTACTGAATAAAAAAGGTATATTATGAATAGACAGGATATTTTTCAAATAAAGTAAATGAAATATTACATGCGTAAACTTTAAATTAACATTGCCTACATTTACTGACAGCGATTAGGGAAAACAGGTGAAAAACAGGTGAATCTGAACATAACCGTTTGAAGTTTCGAACGCAACCATGGAAAATATCATAAACTTGATCCAAAGATGCTGGGACTTGGCCGAATGGCTGATCCGAATGCAACTTTAAAGGCGCGAAATATGAAAATACCCCTGTATAATGGCTTCCCCCCTGCTGTTGTGCAAGT
>NC_046657.1:142845015-142879945 GCF_010883055.1 Belonocnema kinseyi
ATATAATATAAGATAAAGAAATCTATAATAGATTAAAAGAAATTAAGAACAGAAACCTGACTAACAATTAAAATAACATTTAAAAAAAAATGTGATGAAAAAATCAAAATTACTATTCAATGCAATGGTAAAATTGATAAAAATATAAAAAGATTTTATAAGAATTATGAAACCTGCACCACTTTTCTTATGGACTATAAACTTGATGAACAATTCTATTCTAGAATTCTTTCTTTAAGATTATCATAATATTACCAACAAAAATATTATTTTTATCAATTTCTTACAGTTAAAATAAATAAATTAATTTTTGTGGCACATGCATGAATGAAAAGTTACCATATATAATTGATCAAATTACCGTGAATTATCAAAAATTTAGGAAAATTTCCGGAAATTTATAGACATTTTTAAATTGAATTTTAGGAAATTTATTGTAAGTTACCATAAATTACCTTTCATATTACCATAAATTACCGAAAAATTTCATAAATTTCCGGAAATTTAAAAATGAAAAATTTATTAAATTTTTTCTAATTTATTATAGGTTATTATGTTTACCTGTAAATCACCATAAATGACCGAAAATGTACATGAGTTTGCGAAAATTTATAGATATTTTTAAATTAAATTTTAAGTAATTTATATTGAGTTACCATAAATTACATGTAATATTACCATAAAGTACCGAAAAATTTGATAAATTTTTGGAAATTTATCAAAATCTTGAAAAATGAATTTTGGGTAATTTATGGTTAGCTAACATATTTATCTGTAAAATTACCCTGAAAGAACAAAAAATTCCATAAGGTTGTGAAAAAACATAGACATTTTTAAATTGAATTTTGGACAATTTTGGGTAAGTTACCATAAATTACCCTTAAAATATCCATAAATTTTGCTTCCTTTATTCGAAATCAAATATGGGATGAAGTCATGACTGTATTTCGAGAAATGTCTGAAAGCAGCCGTTCGTTTGAAAAATAGCGTATGGGCTAATAGGGAGAGGGACTTTTTCAACTCTAACTGAAAACATACACTCGTCCAAAAAGTCGCTCTTCTCGCCTAAATTGCATGATATACTATTATCGTGCTAGATTCTGCTTCATTAAGGCCACGTGAAGAGTGGGTCACGTGACCAGATTCCTACCTTACCGCCGCTTTTTTATTTTCCAACTTATTATCACACAAAATGCCACATCGAGTGGAAAATGTGGGATACTAAGCAAGAAGCACCGAGAATGGTAGGTCTGGTCCTAAATTTGTATAATTATGAACAAAATTTTTTGGTGTAAATGATTTTTTTTTCTTTTTTCATAATTATTAAAATTTAGGACCAGACCCACCTTTCTTAGTGCTTTTTATTAATTATCCTAAATTTTCAACTCGTTGTGGCGCTTTGTGTGAAAATAAGTATGGAAATAAAAAAAGTAAGGGTAAGGTAGGAATCTGGTCACATGACCTACTCGTCACATGGCCTTAATACATTCAACTCGTCATCTGTTACATTTTATTCTGGAATTGGGGCTTTTTTCTGCCTATCTATGATACGATAGGTTAATTGATACTTATCGACAGTCATTTTTGAAATCATCCTTATGGGAGCAGGATGCTTCTTCCTCTTGCTCTCAGCTCATAACAATAAATATGTATTTTTCAACTTTATCAAATTTTCACTGTTCAACCAGTTTAATTTTTTTCTTAACTTGAAAAATGTTCCATCGCAAAAAAATCTCTTTTGATATTTGAAAATATGGTAACTATTATGATTTTATTAAAACTAACTAACTTATTAAACTATTTCGTAATTGTTTTATTAATTAAGACCATTTCTATGTTTTCGTCATTTCAATAAGTTTGTTATTTTCACATCTTTTCTAGAATTTAATTTAATAACTGGTTCCCCTGATGATGGAAACGGCGTGCTTCCGAATCGTCTGGTTTACGATCTAATCAACTCGTTCGACAGAGTTGAAAACAACTTGGTCATTCCTTTTATTCCAGTAGTTTAAACCAGCTGTTAATGTTTCAAACATTTCCAGAGAGTAGGTTGAATGTGGAGAACATGGCTTTCAACGAGGAGTCCAACTTTAATCTTGGATTTGACCTTGAATGTCATTTTCAATGTGATTTTGGGGTCAGCTTTGTTTTTAAAAAATGGAAACCACTACTTTTGATGCTAGAGTCGAAAAAAGTGGGAAATTTTACGTTTGCATATGTATTTAGGTTAAGGTTTAATGTGACCTTTATAGGTCAAATAAAGGTAATGGGAAATGACCCTTAAATTTTACTTCAACATCAATATTCAAAATCTGAGTCTAATCAATCTGATGAATGTGACCTTAAAATGACCTTGAAAATGGGGTTCAAGTTCAAATCCTAAGTAAATGTTTGATTCCTCGTTGAAAGTTACCAAAATTTTGATAATCTTTGCTATTTTTTTTCTAAATTTGGTGAAATTCCTGGGACGTCCTATAAGAGTGCAATTTGACCTGTAAATAATTTTTTCAACTCTAAATAAAATTTAAAATAAGTGAAACAAATTATTTGAGGCTTTTTAAGTTGTGAACCATTTAATTCATTATTAGCTGATAATTTTCTTCACACTTTCTTCATATTGGTTTCCTTTATTGACAAAGGTTATTATTAAATTAAACGTATAGGAATGCTGTTTCAAAATTTAAAGGAGAATATACACATAATGTAAACATTATTTGAATGTTTCAGTGAAAATAATTGTTTCATGTTCTTTATTTTATGAAATGATTAATTCATTATCAACTGATTCTACTAAAAGTGAAAATTTCTGTAATTAGTTTAAAAGTTTAAGATTAAATAAATTTTTTATAAATAAAAGTTCTAAAAGTTAGTTATTTAAATGTTTTATAACAGAATTATATTTTCATAGTTTTTCTTTTGTAAAATGGTCAACTGATTATTAGCTAATTAACGTTTTCTGATTGTTAAAGTAAATAAAGATTAAAACTTAGTTCCTGAAATTGAAGTAACATAATTTAATTTTTGGCTTAACTGTTCTATAATGGAATATTGAATATAATTAAAATATTAAAAGTTAATTTATATTTGAAACTATATTATTTCAATAAGATAATTTTTCAAGTGATTCTGATGTACTGAAATGTGTATTTGCATTAGATTTCTTAAATGATATGGAAATACGTTTGATTTTTTTCTGAAATTAGTATCAAAAGTTACCAATAAAATAAATTTGCAAAAGTGAATGTAATATTAAAAGAAAAAGTAGAATATAAATTACTTCTATGTTTGAATGAAAATAATTGTATAATGCTTTTTATGTTATCATTGGTGAAAAAATCAATTAATTGTTAGATGACTAATTTTTTTACACCATCGAACTAGATAAAGATTCAATTATAACTTTTTCTTTAAATTAAGTATTTTATGTTGTGCAATAATTCTTTCTTAACATTTTGCTACCATATTAAAATTACAGAGTTTTTACGAAGAAAAAAAATGTTTTCTTTTTTTACATCTGGGTAATATTTTTTTTTTAATTTTAAAAGAGATAAGTAAAATGAAATTATTGAAAAAACTTATTTTAAGAATCAGAACAATAGAAGCGTTTTAATAATTTCAAAAGATTTTGAGATTAAATTTTTTTAAAGAGTTATGGGAAAATTTTAAGCAGTTAATATTTCATTTTTAAATAATAATTTGAAATTTTAATGATTTCAAAATTGTTTTAAAAAAATATGGAAGATTTTAAGACAATTATTTCCATTTCTAGGATTTAAACTAAATTTAGGTAAAATTAATTTTCTAGGGCGTCAAGAGAAGGAAAAATATATAGTTTAGATTCATGGGAAAATTTCAAACAATGTTTTAATAATGAGTCCTAAGAGATCATTACAAAAGATTACAAAACATTTCAAATTATTTCATAAAATTGAAAAAAGGGTGTAAAAGTTTTTAAAGCAACGTCGTGCCATAATATATAATTTTAGAAAAAATTTGAGTATATTCAAGAGATATTTAGAAGTTTTGAAACGATTAAAAAACAACGAAAATTTATAAGATATTTTAGGAGAATAAAGAAGATTTTTAAAGTGCAGGAGATTTTAAAACAATGCAGATTTATATGAATGTTAAACAAACTTTTTTAAAAGGTAAAAAAGATTAAATTAATTTAAAAATATTTTTAGAAATTCAAGAGGCTTTGCATAGATTAAAAATATTTTAAACCTTGGAAGCATTTCCGAAAATTTATGGAATATTTATCATTTGTTCTAAAATTATAAAAGCACTAAATATCTTTTGAAACCCGTGTAGGTATCCAATCAGGGATCCAGTCGGGTCCCAGCCGGATGGCCCCGATTTAAGCCGGGCGCTTGTCGGGGAATCCGGCCGGGATTCAGCTAAAAACGTCACGGTAAACTGGTCGGGTCCCGGCTTCAATACCAGAAGGGATCAGATCGGGTAATCCGACCAAAAAGCGGTTAAGAAATTTTGCGTCAGGCGAGAAATTGGTAACTTGTTTTGTCTTTTAAGCCTCATCGTAAAGATTACGGTGAATTTTAAAAGTCAAATCAAGTGAACCAATTCTGAGAAGAAACTTGGAGTCGAATGTTATTCCCTGATGATAGAATCTTATAGCAATTTGGAAATAATAATTATTCGCGCTCTAAGTGGGGGTTTCAAACTAATTACTGAAATAAGGTTGATTTTAGCCACGAGTCTCGATTTTATTTGCGAACTTCGAAGAGACGACGGGACTGAGTGTCTATGCAGACGACGGACACAGCAGGCGCTATATATGGCGGTAAATTTGAAATTGTACAGGCTAAACATTGTCTGAATATAGAGAAGTTTGTAAAAATTGTGTCATTTCTGTTGTTGTACATAGCAGAATCGATAACAGTGTAATTTAAAATGTTTAATTATTCGAGAAAATTTAATGTTTTTTTTTAAAGAATTTAAAAAAGCTCATTTTTGTTTCACTATTCTGATAAATCTTTAAATTATAATTTTCAAATAATAATTCATCTAGCATCCATAATTACGTCTTTTGATAATATCACAGCTCTTAAAAATGTGTAATTTCTACAAAAACATTAACCTGACCAGTGCTCAGCCGGCTCCCGACCATGGGGTATAACCAGGGTTGGCCCGGTCAGTAACCGGTCGGCCCCAGACTACGTGATTCGAGAAAAATGTAGCCCGACCGGCTCCCGCCCGGTTCCTGTCCATGAAACCCAGCCAGGAGTAGCCCGGCCGGGATCCAACTAGAAACCTTGTTGTATTAGGGCCAACCGGGGAAATTTCTACACGGGCCTCATCTCACCATTAACTTGATCTAGTCCGTGGCAAACAAAAAAAAAAGTTTTACCTGATTAAAAGTTTGAAAAAAAATTATACGTTATCTTCTTCAAGGCCTTTTTGCGTTATCTACGAGAATAATGTTCTAATTATTTAAAGTATACTTAAACTCCCACTCTTCTTCTTTACGTTTGGAATGAATTTGCCCCAAGAGTATATACCTGAGGCAAAATTTTGCAGAATATTCGTCATTTACGCTGTGAACAATTTTTCTTGTAAAACAGTATTGTGTCCAATAGAACATGAGGGTCGCAGTCTGTTATCTATTCATTTCTTTAGTCTTTTTCCCTAATTCTGATGGTAAATATAAAAAATAAAAATTTACGATACTAAAGTAACTGAAATTTACGAAATTAGGTTGTTGAAAGCGAAATTCCGTAGCATTTATAATAAAATTACTAAATTTTTATTTAACTTCAGAAGCGGTTTCTGAACATTACAAATAGTTTCTTGAAATTTCTAAATGGTATCAGAAATATAAGTTCTCGTAACGAAAATAACTGTGCAGTGGTATGCGCACTCTTCGCTTCTCGAGCGCGTTCGGCTAGCAGACGAAGCATGGCGGTTCAGTATCAGTAATGATTTGGGGGTTCGAGAGAATTTGTTATAATTTCTTAATGAATAGGGGTACTGTATTGAGGTAAATATTTTTTTTAACAAAAAGCGTGTGAAGGTCAGAGAATTTGTATAATTTTCAACTGTAAAATAGAATAAATTTGAAATTGTCTTATTTCGTGTGTCAGTGATTCCAGGTTAAAAATTTTACTAGTTTAAGATGTTGGCTTTGAATATCTATATTGTCAGGGAAAATGAAAAATTGGTCGGTGGGAAGTTAGTGAAAATTAAAAATAAAGTTTTGCGGTAACTCTGGTATAATAATCTTGTGGGTAATTTGTTTGCTTTGTAATTATATTTATTTCTTTTTTAAAGTTGCTTCCTTCACAAAATTGCCTTTTTAGTAAAAATTTAATAATTTGTTTGAAAATTCCATAATTTTGTTGGAAAAACATTCATTTCGGGTGAAAATTTAATTTTTGTGTGGAAAATCCTTATTTTTAGGTTGAGAATTTAAACATTTCTGTAGAAAATTGACCTATCTTTAAAAAAAAATTTTTTTAGTCTGAGTCCTATTTTTGTGTAAAAATGCAACTGTTTGCATAAAAATTCGACAATTCTTTCAAAAAGGTATCCTTTTTTATTGAAAATGCAACGGTTACGTTGAGAAATCGTCTTTTTGTGTTAAGGATTCAAATATACACTTCGAAGAAAATTTACTTCTTGACTAAAACTTAGCTTTTAATGTTGAAGATTTAAAATAAAACCTTTTCCGGATGAAAATTCATCTTTTTTTTTCTATTTAAAAATTCATCTGTTTCAGTAGAAATTTCATCTCTCTTAGGTGAAAAAGTTACTTTTTGCTTGAAATTTAACCTTCCCTCTGTTTGAGGATTCAACTTTTTTTTCGAAAATTTTTATTGACAAAATTTTGTTAAGAAATCATTTTTCTGTGCAACAGTTATATTTTAGTTGGAAATTCATTTCTCCAGTTGAAGGTTTAACCATTTTTCTACAAATTTTTTTATTTGCTAAAAATTCAATTTTTTCAGAAAAAATTACACACGAATGTTATTTATAAGAAAAAAATAACATTTTACAAAAATGTTGTGCGTAAATCTTTCCGCATACTTAATGTGTAGAGACAATGTTGTATGGTTCATTAATTTTAATATAAATTTGTAATATATATTTGTGTTAAAAATAAAAATTATAGTAAGAATATATAAACGAGCAAGGTTTATATGTGAAAAACTGTGTTAAATAATACCCTTAAAGATCAAATATGAAAAAATCAGTATAATTAAAGATGGTCTTTGATTATATACCTGAACCGAAAAAAAATTTTTAACCTCTTGAAATTTTGAGTAACAGTAACTGAAAATTCCTAATCTGTAACAGAATTTTTTGAAATATGTGACTTGAGTTTTATTCAGTTATTTTAATACTGAAATTTCTGACAGTGTGATAGAAGGTCAATTGGGCAAACTTCCCAATTTTCAACTTAAATGAATTAAATTTTTATTTATTATATTATATAAAACGAGAATTGATATTTCTTTACGATATTGATTTTATTCTTAATGAATAATATATATTATAATATAAATAAAATAATATTTTAATCGAAAATTCCATATTATTGTAAATATATTATAGAACTATATAAAATAATAAATAAATTTATTTAAATTTTAGTTTAGTCTTATTTCATATAATAAATCTTTTGATTAAAATCTATTATTGTCGATGAGAATACAGATTCTTTCGATCTTATCAAGTTTGAATTTGGTTAAATAAAAGAAAATTCGGTCAGAGAAAGCTTTTTGTTTAAATTAAAATAATTATGTAAGTGTAAAATTAATTACACAACGTGTGTTAGCTGCGTGCTATCAGAAAAACAATAATCTTTAACGTTAATAAAAAAAATTTAAAATACATAAGTTGTATTTATAAATCATATTTTTATTTCAATATTAAACCGTTATCATGTTTCAAGAATGCTGAAAATGTTGAACGTTTATGCTGTTTTATCAAATTTTGTAACTTGCCACTTTTTTATTTCAATTAACTTTTTCGAAAAAGTGTAGTTGAATTTTATTAATCTACATCAAGAGAACATGTTAAAATACTATATTAATTTAAAAATTCGAAAATTTAATTTCCAATTCCAAATAATCGAATTTTCTCATTCGGCTGCTTGTAAAAAGGGTAAAAATAAATATTTTCAGGAAAACAATTATATTTTTTTTAAATACGCAAAAAGTTCAAAATATTGAAAAATGAATTTTAAAAGAAAATTGCAATGTATTTCAAAACATTTTGAATGGTTTATCAAAAAAGAAGCTTTTTTGAAAATTTAAGGGGTTTCCAGACAATGAAAAATTTTCTTGGATTCATTGAGAAAGATTTTTTTAATTACTTACAGGAGGATATTTTTAAAATTAAGAAGATTTCCAAAATTACCAAAAAGGATGCGTTAAAATTAATGTCACAATCTACATAGTCTTAATTTTTAGGAAAAAATAGTTTTTGAATCAAAAAAATAATACAATTTATATAGTATATGAAATTAAACATAAATATAAAATAATTTAAAATAAATATAAAATTTTCCAAACTTGAAACCTTTAAATACAAACTGTAAACTGATTTAGGTTTTATCTCAAAAGATTAATTTTAATTTTTCGAAACAAAGAAATATGTAGAAAAAAATCTAGTATTTTTTTTATGAAAATTGTTTGATTTTTAAGGTTTTTGAAAAATATTGAGAAAACTTAAAATTATTTCAAATTATATATGTAGAAGTTTTAGCAGTTTTCACACGGTTAAAAAATAATTTTAATATAGAAAAGATTGAGCAAAAATGAAACAACATATTTGAAAGCATTGTTTTTTAATTTCAAAATATTTTAAAACTTTTCAAAAAATTATCTGAAATATTTCACACAAAGACAAACGCCTTTTCATACAGAACACAAAAATTTTATTTCCAACGATTAAAGATTATTGTATTACGGAAAAAATCAACAATCTACGTATTTTTAAATTGACACAATTAAAATATTTTTCTTATATAAACGTAGAATTGTAAAACAAATTCAGATTTTAACGAAATTAGATTATATAATTAACTTCCTATAAAAAAATATGATAAATAAGGGTTATTACAGTAATTAAGATGTTACGATTTGTTAAGAAAAATTATTTTGTAGAAAATGATTGCGGCGAAAAAATGAGTAAAATAAGAATGTTATTGCGGTAATTATTTCTTTCATTAATTTTATTACAAAGAAAAGAAAATAAAAACTTGATCTTTTCAGAAACTTGAGCAGCTTGGATATTCTAAATCTGCAATTTTTAAACAATTAAATATTCTGATTCTGTAAAAAAGTTTTATGTTTTACACATTACACAACTTTAAATGTCTTTTAAATATCCAAAAATATTCATATAAAATTTTTTGATTATTTTATAAAATGTTATAAATTTAGGGAGTGAGACATTTAGAAACAAGATGGCCCGAAATAAATTCAGATATAATTTTTACTCAGTAATTGGGTTTATTATTTCAGTGATTATAATTCAAGAAATTTGCCATTATTAAATTTTAGAAATAAAACAATTAAAAATCTATTTGTTCATTATCTTTAAGCTTATTTTACAATTAAAGCAGCATATTAAAAAAATAATAGAAATAACTGCTATATGTATTTTAAAAATAAAATGAAATTTACACATTACACAACTTTAAATGTTTTTTAATTATTCAAAAAAATTCATATAAAATTTTGTTATTATTTTATAAAATGTTATAAATTTAGGGAGCGAGACATTTAGAAACAAGATGGCCACAAATAAATTCAGATATAATTTTTACTAAGTAATTGGATTGATTATTTCAGTGATTATAATTCACGAAATTTGCCATTATTAAATTTTAAATAACAAAACAATTAACAATCTATTTGTTTATTATCCTTAAGCTTATTTTACAATCAAAGCAGCATATTAAAATATAATAGGAATAAGTGCTATATGTATTTTAAAAACAAAATGAAAATCTGTTATTTAAAGCATTATAATTAAATTATTCCTCATCTAAGAAACTATATAATTTATCATTTTTATAATTATAATAAGATCAAAAACGAAATTTCCACAGTTTAATAATTTTTTACCTTAAAAATTTTTTAATTAAAAGAGTGTAAAATTAAATTTTGAATTCGAAATCCTTAATAATTGAATAATTATTTTATTTGTAAATTGTACATTTTAAAAAATTATAATTGAAGCTTTATGAATGGTTCAAGGCGTCAAGAATGAATAACAATTCCAAGTAAAGTATTCCAAATGGAACTATTTAAAAGTCATATATTAGTTGAATGAATTTTTAATAATTTTTTTTTTGACGCTAAAGTTTCAATCTTGAGTTTCAGTTCTTTAATTTAAATAGAAAACATAAAAATTTTTAGATATTTCAGTATTTGGACCATTCAAATGGAAAGTATATATTGAAATAATTTCAAGTTAAAACGTTTAAAATTGATTCTAAAGTTTCCGAAATTATCTACTGATTTCCGATAAATTACCATAAATTGCTTGAAATGTTCGAAATTTTTTCTAATTTTGTGGATACTTTAAATTATGACTTTATTGCGGTTTCTAAATAAAAATGGATTCTGAACACAAAATACCATTTGATACTGATAATAAGATATTTACATAAATTGTTTAAACAATTTATAACTGTTGTTAGCAAAATTCTCATAGAATGGAGTTAGAAAGACGCGGTTTTTTCAAAGATTTTCCACTTGGTCTCCAATTTTAAAATAGAGGAAAGTGATAGTTCATTAATCTTAACAAGAGAGATTGTTTAAGCAATTTTATATTATTGTTAATAATATTCTCTTAGAACAATGATACAAAATTGGAATTTCAAAAAATTTACTTCGAGCCAAATTTTCAATAAAAATAAGTTAAGTAATTAATTAACGTCAAGAAAATTAATTGTTTAAACAATTTACTATTATTGACGATACATTTATATAATGCTATAAGGATACCGTTTTTTTTAATTTCTGGCTTTTTGTCCAATTTTCCATAGGACTGTCGTGACACTGAATTCAAATTAACAAAAATCATTGCTTAAACGATTTATTATCATTGTTAATAATATTCTCTTTGCTTCATTAGTAGAATCTTGCGGTTTCTCTGTTATTTTCAATTGTTTGTTTATTTTTCATGAGGCGTGACTTTATAATTAATCAGTTTCAGCACAAATATTTGTTTAAACAAATGATTATTGTTTACGACTATCTTCATCTATCGCAATGTCGGATAGTGGTGGTTTTTCGGCAATTTTTACCTTCCTGTCCTTTTTCCTTTAGTGACATAATAATGAATAAAATTAACAAAAACTTTGTTAAAACAGTTTAATATTGTTTATAACTATCTTTTCTCATATAAGTACTAGAAAGTTGTGTTTTTTAAATTCATTAGATTTGCTTCGTCTGCTTAGTTTAAAACAATTAATAAGTAAAATTAGAGAAACCCACATTTCAAATAATCTCTTTCCTTTTCGTGAATATATTTTTATGAAATCAAACGGATATTTTATATACACTTCAAATTTTCTACACCGATCATATTAAATCCAACAAAACTATTTAAAAAAGAATTTTTTTTGGTTTACTTCATATTTTTTCATAAATAAAGTGGCGATGGAATGTTTAAGATTTCAGAAAAACCGCTCCATTCTACCCATTAAGCAAAGAGAATATTATTAACAAAGATAATAAATCGTTTAAACAATTATTTTTGTGTTTATTGAATTCATCATTACCTCACTTTAATTGAAAATTAGATAAAAAGCCAAAAATTTCAGAAAAAACTGGAACTTCCTAGCATTATTCAAATATAATATTAATAATGATAATAATAAATTGTTTAAACAATTAATTTTCTTGACTGTAATTAATTTCCTAATTTATCTTAATTGAAAATTTGACTTAAAGTGATTTTTTTAAACTGCAATTTGGTAGCATTTTTCTAAGGGAATATTATAAACAATGATATTAAATTGTTTAAACAATCACTCTTGTTAACATTGATGAACTATCACTTCCCTCTATTTGAAAATTGGAGAACAAGTGGGAAATTTTTTAAATAACCGCGTCTTTTTAACTCCATTCTATGAGAAAATGGCTAAAAACCATAATAAAATAATTTAAAAATTTATGTGAACATCCAATTATCAGTATTAAATATTTTTTCATGTGGCAGAAACAATTTTCATTCAAGAAACCGCAAACAATTCATAATTAGCACGAAAAACTCGCAAAACCCATTTCTTCACTTATGGAGTTTTTTTGGGACCCTATAAAACAAAATTATGGTGCTGATATTTGAAAAGCGATATTTTATTCGTATTCTCTGGCTGACTGTATAGAGAAATGTTGAGTTTCAACTCGATTAAATTAATTAATATGAATGGACAATGAAAATCCAATGGAGTTTACCAAAATAAAATGGTATAAATAACTTACAATTATAGAATACATTGAAAGCAAGAATGGATCATTATACATCATAGGGAATTAAAATTTAATATTAAATATGATAAATTTTAATTATATTATCACCATCTATTTACTTTTGAAAATAAATTAAGTAAATTAATTTTTCTGTTGAAAATGTATATTTTTAAATGAAAAATATAACTGTTTTGAAGCAAACTCGTCTTTTTTAATTAAAAATTGAACAGTTTGGTTCAAAATTTTTTTATATCTTGACTGAAAAATCTTTTTTTATTAATATTTGAAATATTTCGTTTAAAATTCCTCTTTCTGGTTCTAAAATTTATCTTCGTAATTATGAATTAAATTTTTCATGAGAAAAATGCAACTGTGATTGAAAATTAATCTGTTTAGGTTGAGATTCTAACAGTTTTATAAAAAATTCGTTTTTTTTTTTAAATTAATTCAACTGCTTTCATTTTGTAATTGAAATATTTTGTGGTTGAAATATCTACTGGTATATTTTTGGATCAGAATTCACCTATTTGGTGAACCTTATTATACTTCAATTTTCTAAGAAATTGTTGAATTTTAAAATAAAAAATACTAATTTTCTACCAAAAAGATGAATTTCAATCAGAAAAATAATCGTTGATATATTTCAACTAAAAATGTTTGAATTATAAAAGTAGAAAATTAAATTCATCTAAATTTTCCACCCAAATAGTTCGACTAGTGACCAAAACAAGTAAAATGTTTACCAAAAGAGATGATTTGTCAACCAAATACGATTTTTTATTAAAAAAAGAAAAACTATTTTTTTAACCAAACAGTTGCATTTTTGCTATAAAATATAATATTCATAATTAAAAAGATAAATTTTCACACAAACATGAGGAATTTTCGACAAAATAGTTGAAATATTAATCAAAAAGATTGATCAGTTACTAAAATATTTAACCAAATAATACAATTTTTAATTTTTTCATAATGTTGTAAACAAATTTATTAACAAAAGTAATTTTTTCGTGATTTGCAATTATTAGCTAATTATGACGCATAGGTTTAGTATAAAGTATCTCATATAATGATGTGTGCTTGAAATAAGTTAAAAATAGCTAATGATTGATCATTATTTAAACAATTTTTTTTTTTAAATGCACATTTTGACCATTTTTAGATGAAAAGCCTTGATTTTTTTTAACGGAATCAACTTTAAATGTTTTGCCTAAGACTCCTTCCTATCATATTTTTTCTAATTATCAATAAATTTTTATTATTTAAACAATTTTCATAAAGAAATGCACATTTTGATTATTTTTTGAAGAAAAAGCTTGATTTTTTTGCGGAATACACTTAAAATGTTTAGCCTAAGACATTTTGCTATCATGTATTTTATAGTAACCTAAAAATGTTAATTATGTGAACAATTTTTGTAAACAAATGCGCATTTTGATAATTTTTGGATGAAAAGGGTTGATTTTTTTTTGCGGAATCAACTAAAAATATTTTACCTAAGACTCCTTGCTATCATATTTTTCATTATGAACAAAAAATGTTAATTATTTAAACCATTTCTATGAACAAATGCGCATTTTGAAAATGTTTGGATGAAAAGGCTTGATTTTTTGCAGAATAAACTTCGAATGTTTTGCCTAAGACTGCTTGCTATCATATTTTTAATCGTGAGTTTGCACCAAGTTTGCACCGCGTGAACTTCACCAGACGTTTTTCCAAAAATTAAAAAAAAAATTTACGATTCATGAAGAATTTTTGTCCATTTTTGGAAAAAAATCCTTGCTTTCATATTTCACGTATTTATACAAATATGAATTCAAGAATTCTTTTTCAAGATGTTTCACATATATTCCGAAAAAATTGAGCCCATTCATGAAAAAATGGTCAGAATTTGTATTTGTTTATGAAAATCGTTTAAATAAGTATAATTTTCTGTCGTCATTAAAGATGCAATAGCATTGATTCTTTCGCAAGATGTTTCGAATTAATTCCGCAAAAAAATTAAGCCTATTAATACAAAAATAGTAAAAATGGGAATTTTTCTATAGAAATTGTTTAAATAATTAACATTTTTCGATCACTATAAAAAGTATGACAACAAGGAGTCCTGGGCAAAACATTTTAAGTTGATTCCGCAAAAAATGAAGCTTTTTCATTAAAAAATTGTCAGAATGTACAGTTGTTTATAAAAATTCTTTAAATAATTAACATTTTTTGGTCACTATTAAAAATATCATAGCAAGGAGTCTTAGCCAAAACATTTTAAGTTGATTCCGCAAAAAATTAAGCCTTTTCATCTAAAAATGGTCAAAATGTGTTTTTGTTCATAAAAATTTTTTGAATAATTAACAATTGTTACTTATGCTTAACTTATTGTAGGTGAACATGATTATCTGAGATACTTTATACAAAAGTTATAACTCAAAATTAGCTAATTATTGCAAATCACGAAAAAATGGCTTTTGTTAATTGGTTTATAACATTATTAAAAAATTTTAAATACTCTAACTCACTCATAAATTATTTTTAGTTAGTTTTTAGATAAACTTTTTTAATTAATTTAAAAGTCTTAGAAGAAATTGTATCATGGAAAAGTTTAGCAACGAAAATCCGTTAAAAATTGCACTGTCAGTCGATTTTTGTCCAAAAAATCTGCTTTTTCTCCCACTGAAAGGCACCTATAAATATTTTTTTTCAAAACCAAAAAATGCATTTATTATTGTGTGGATTCGAACAAATTTCTGTGTTGTGCCCATAAAAATAAAAAAATAAAAATTTTTGGACCACCCTACTCGCCAGTCACCCTTGCTCTTCGCTTCCCCTGCCGAGTTTTCGCTCTACACTCATGCAGTACGCACAAAACACGAAGTGGGTACTCACCTTGTAGGGGCACGACGCACCCACTTTTGCACATTCCTCTGATCTAGAAAAGCATCCTCACGTCTCTGGGGAAACGAAAATATCACGGTCGGTGCTTAATTAACGTCGATTCTTTGAAAGAGGGATTGAAAACGTGACGTGAAGCCGTGCTTTTTCAGTCGAGGGTGCAGGGGAATGCGATACTATGACACCAACATCCACTTCTGGTAGCTCGCTCGTATAATCTGACATTAGCGACGATGACAGATACAAGCCCTTTTAAAGACACTGAGAAAAAGATTTTTTTTTATTCAAGCAAAAAGATTTGTTTGAATACATTTTGTTGATTCAACACATCTTCTTTATTTCAATTAATAAAACATTTGTTTAATTTCACTTCATGAAAGATATTGAAACTTATTCAATAAAAGAAATTACTTGTTTGATACGATTTGTTTGATTCAAACCCTGGCGAACCGAGGGAACCGAATGGAGCCTTTACAAAGTACCCGTAAAGACCCCATTGGGTCCCCATTCGGTTCCTTCTTAAAAAAACTAAAAAAAAACCGCAAGATCAACTTTTGAACTATTGAAATTCGGATTACACGTTAAATTTTTTATTAGAAACTCACGGAGTAATCGCAATACTTTTATTTTGCGGTGTTAAAAATTCAAAAAAATGTTATTGACTTCTGCTGAAGGTCACTTCAAGCACATCCATGATAGCTCAATTAGTATGTTGCGCGCGAAGTTTAAAAATAAAACTCTCTCACACTTGCATCGCAGTGTTGTTGCCTGAGGTTTCCTGCTGAAAGAAAAAGTATCGCGATTACTCCGTGATTTTCTAACGCAAATTTTAACGTAGAATCCGCATTTTAACAATTTCAAAGTTGATTGTGCTGTTTTTTTGAATTTTTTTAAAAGGAACCGAATGGGGTCTTTACGGGTACTTTGTAGAGTCTCCATTCGGTTCCTTCGGTCCGCCAGGGAATAAATGATTTAATAAAGCAAAAGAATTTTTTTTCAACTAGTATGTTGCGCGCGAAGTTTAAAAATAAAATTCTGTTCTATTTGTATCGCAGTGTTGTTGTCTGAGGTTTCCTGCTGCAAGAAAAAGTATTGGGATTACTCCGTGATTTTCTAACGCAAATTTTAACGTAGAATCCCCATTTTAACAATTTAAAAGTTGATTGTGCTGTTTTTTTGAATTTTTTAAAAAGGAACCGAATGGGGTCTTTACGGGTACTTTGTAGAGGCTCCATTCGGTTCCTTCGGTCCGCCAGGGAACAAATGATTTCATGAAGCCAAAGAATTTTTTTTAAACGTCTTATACTTAAATTAAAGAACGTATTTATTTGATTCAAACCCATAATAGTTCTTGGTGCATCCGCGTCCGTTTTGGGGCGCAGCAACGCCAATTAGTTTTAGACATTCAAAATGGTGGTTGACTCGTTAAATGTGTCTGCGTATTTGTTTACGGAATGTGTATGCCTGGGAAATTTGAAAATTACATTGGGCGTGCTAGTTTCGCGAAAATTGCTGAAAACCTAGGACCTACCTAGCGATTTAATTCAAATTTTAAAGAAAACTTATTTTCTTGCTATATTCTTAATCCTATTAAAAAGATTTGAGGCTTTATTTCGAGTTTTAAGATTCTCAAAGTGTCTTATAACCTCTAACCTATAGCTGTGACTATTGCTATAGCGAAAAACATGGGTTATTAAAAGCAAAAAATTCTTTTTTTAAATCGAAATGAAAATTTATTTAAATCGAACAAAATTTTCAATTAATTTAACAGAAAAAATGTTTAACTTAAACAAGAATTTATTTCATTCGAAAAAAATATATATTTAACCCATAAATGCCTAAACGGAGGATTTTGTATACTTCAACCGCGATTTTAAATGTGAATTCGAGTATAAAAATTGGAGACAAGTATTACTCGATGTAAAATATTCTGAACTTTCGATTGGAATTTTTTGCGTCCATGAAAGCTTACCTTTAAAATTCATGTATAGAGTTTTTCAAATTCAACATGGCAGCATCCAATATAACGGCTTAAAGCCGAAAACTTTTGGCTTATTCAGATATTTTTCATATTTTTTTATTAAAATTTTTGTAAAATGATTAATATTTATCAAATTGCGTATATAAGGGTTTTTCGGTTGCTGGTTACGAGCCTGTTATCAGTTTTCACAAATTCAAGATGGCGGATCCAATATAATGGCTAAAAATTTCGAAAACAGTTCAATTTCTGTGAAAGTCAGTACGCGGGGGTTATTTGGGTCGCTGATTACGAATCCATGATCAGTTATTGCAAATTCAAGATGGAGGATCCAATATGGCTGTCAAAAATTTCGAAAATTGTTCAATTAATATGAAATTCTGTTTACGGCGGTTTTTTAGGTCGCTGATTACGAATCCATTGTCTTTTTTTACCAATTCAACATAGCGGATCGAATATGCCATTTAAAATTTTCGAAATTAGTTCAGTATTGATGAAATCTGGTATATAAGAATTTCCGGGTAGCTTATTACTGAAAGCATCGTCAGATCATACGACTTATTTACGATATCGTAAAGACACCTTAACGACATGAACATAGGATGTCGTAAAGTTGTCGTAACGATGTCGCAAAGACGTCGCCAATCTTTGTGCCCACTAGGTAGATGTTAAATCTGACTACCTGAGTTGTTCTTCGAAATTTAGAACATGAAAAAAAATAGGCACAAAAGAATTTGCTGTTGCACTCGCAAAACACAACCTAGAAAAGGCAAAAGTAAGTAAATTACACGAAAATGTTACTGTAAGCCAAAAGATAAACTCTGCAAATTTAAAATAATGTGCAGCAAGAACTCAAAAAATGTGCGAAACTTGTAATATTCACTCATGAGCTTCATGCTTCCCTGTATTAAATAATTAGTCAAAATTCGTTAGTATGCCGAAAAAAACAGAAAAAAATTAAAAAAAGAAACAAAAATTATTGTAAAAAAATGCTCACTAAATTACGTTTACCTCCACGCGGTGTGAGCTGCGCAACGCGATTTCACAGCTAATAAAAGTATAATCAGCAAATTAAAATTAAAATTTATACTTACTTAATTTGAAAAATAATCAAGTAAGCTTTTTATCTTAACAGCCTTATTGGATAAGCGATATAGAATTTGTACAAACAGTTATTGGTTTCGTAATCAGCGACCTAAAAAAACATCTGTAAACCGAATTTCATAGTAATTAAACAAATTAAAAAAATTTTGAACGCCATATTGGATCCGCCATCTTGAATTCGTAAAAACTGATAACTAATTCGTAATTAGCGACCCAAAAAACACCTGTATACTGACTCATAGAAATTGAACAATTTTCGACATTTTTGGCCGCCATATTAGATCCGCTATTTCGGATTTGTGAAAACTGATAACAGGTTCGTAACTAGCGACCATCAACAAAAATTTTTCAATCTAAAAAACTAAGGAAAATATCAAAAGAAGCAAAAAAATTCGACTTTAAGCGGCCATATTGGATGCTGGAATCTTGAATTTAAACAAATTTATATATGGATTTTGAAGGTTAGGTTCCATTACGCAAAAAATTCACAAATTAAAAAAATTCAACGACGGTTTCTGTGTAAAAATATTAAATGAACAAAATTTTTTATTCGAAATTTCATGTTTTTTGTTAAATAAACATGTCTGTCTGTATGTCTGTATGTATGTGTATTTACATAATAACTTTTGAAAAACTAAATCTACTAGATTGGGCCTTGGTGCACTTGTTTATTGTCCTAGATTAAGATCAAGTTCATTAGTCAGCCATTTTGGATTAAAATTCAAAAAGTGGACACATTTTGATTATTTTCGAGACCACTCTTTTCAAAACTTAAAATTTAAAAAACTTAAAACTTCTCTGATAATTTTGTCAATGATCCCAACCATTTTCAGCCAAATAACGGACGATATGAAGACAGGCCAAAAGAAGAAAAATGTTACTTTTTGAATGACCTACAGGATTGGCATAACAACTTTTTGAATTTTCTTGAAAAATTAAAAATTCAAATTTTGACAGCGTACAAAATAACGAAAAACCCAAAAATTTATCTTTCCGGCCAAACCATGCAAAATGCGTTAAAAATGAGTTAAAACAATTTGCATTTGTCTTTTAATATTTTTTTCAAAATTTACAAATAGATGAATATAAATATTTATATGAAGCTTCCACCAACACGAATAATCTTCTAGCAAAAAAAAAATACTTTTAATACATACATTTTTAATCTAAAACTTTAATTTCCATCTAAACATAATTTCAAATATAAATGAAGTAGTTAAATTTTAAGTTTGAAAATTAATTTTGAAGAAAAAAATGACCTTTAAACAAAAACAGTTAGCTTTTCAGCCAAAGTAATTTTTAACCAAAAAATTAAATAAATAAACAAATAAATTTTTAGTTAAAAAATGAATTTAAAAATAAAAAAGAACAAATTTTCAACAAAATAGTACAAACTCCAGAAAAAGTGATTTATTTTAATCAAACAGATGCTTTCCTAACTAAGAAATATGAAGTTTCTACCAAAGGAAATTAATTTTTAAACCAAAAAGTCTAAAAAAGACGAATATTACACACACAAAGTTGAATTTTTACCAAGAAAGATGCCATTTCTACCAAAGTAGATCATTTTTTTAATTAGGCAGCAATTCATGTATTTTTTGAAAATTCGTCTTCTTGGTCAAAAATTAATTTTGTTAAAAATTAATTTTTGTGTGAAAAATTACTCGTTCTTGGTAAACTTTTTTTTCGGATTGAAAATTAAATGTTTCTATTAAATTAAATGCCATTTAATTTAATTAAATTAATTAATTAATTGCAATATTTGATATTTTGAGCAAGAAAATATATTTAATTTTACTCAAAAGCAGCTGAATCAAAAAAGAGCGAATTATTAATAAATCAGTTAAATCCTTTTAAAAAAGCAGATGAAAGAAAAGAAATATAAACCATAAATAGTTGAGCTTTCTGAGAAAATAGATGAATTTTTAAGTAAACAGACAAATTAAGACGACTTTTCAACAAGATAGTTTAATTTCCAATGAAAAATGTTCATTTACATCAAATATTTTTTGTAATAATTTTGGTAATTTAAATTCATTTTATGCATCTTTGAAGGTCAGTAACTTCAGATTTTTGAACAACAAACTCCATGAAGAACCGAAAAACAAAATTTTCAATTTATATTTACAATGTCCAGTTTAAATATATCTGGGTATTGTAAACAGAAATTGTAAATTTTATTTTCCGGACTGCAGTCATGTTGGCAGTTAAAAAAGAACATCCTTCAGACTTAAGACAGTGTCTTAACTTTTTATATATTATAGAATTTATTTATAACAAATATTAAATGTATTGTTCAATCATTCCTTGTATTCAAACTAGAGTTATGAGTCGGTTATTTTACTTTGAGAACAGTAATGAGAATGAGAATATTACCGAGAATATAACCGAGAAATAAATTCTCTGAGAATTTATGAGAATTTCAGAATTTATTTTAATTAATAGAAAATTGCATTTTTACATTCTTATCAGAGAAGGTAATAGATTTGTGTAAAATTTGAACCGCCCCAGTTTTTGTCAAATGTCCACGTTTTGAGAACTCCTGAATCCGAAAAACATGTTTTTACGAATTTGTCTGTCTGTCGGTCTGTCTGCATGTATTTCTGTCTGTGAGCACGACAAATTTTGAAAAATTATTCTATTAGATTGGCCTCTGAGACACTCTTTGGGCTCCTAAATGAAAGGTCAAGTTCATTAGCCAGCCATTTCGGACAAAAATTTAAAAATTTAGCGCATTTTGAATATTTTTGAGACCACTTTTTTGAAAATTATTCGAGCTTCAGAATTTACAAAATTAAAAAAAAAAAAAACAAGGAAATGAACCTTTTAAGCCAAATAACGTACGATATGAAAAAAGTCAGCAGAAAAAAAGTTTGATTTTTAAATGCTCTAAGATTAGCATAACAACTTTTTGAATTTTCTTTTAAAATCAAAAATTTAAATTTTGACAGCATAAAAAATAATGGAAACTCCAAAAATTAGATTAAATATATATATATATATATAAAATTAAAAATTTGTCATAAGGACAACCGCAGGATTTCGCCGGGAGCGGGTGCTAATCTGGAAAATTGCACCCGCTTCCAGCGAAGTCGCGGTAAAATTTCAGCCACAACCACGTCTCACGTGGTTTTTTTTCGATAACGAACATGGTTCGCTTCTCGAGGTCAAGAAGAACCATGTCAGGCCTTGAGTGAGCAACAGAAACAATTGTCGAGAATATAAAGTTCCAGTATATGCGGCACTTCCCATTATCGACAATTGACTCAATTTCCCTAGGAGCACTTAGAGGAGCGATATTACGGTTAATGCCGTAGGAGTGACAGCGATGGTAATAAAGCACTCTTAGTGCCGCATTGTGCCTTTGAATGTAGCTCGTTCCCGCGTGAGTTGGACAACTAGATAGTATGTCAGCTAAATGCTCGGGGTGTGCATGGCACGTCCTGTAGCTATCATTAGGAATGTCGTGGCTCAAAATGTGACGACGGTATGTTAAGATGGAAATGACACCACCCTGACATGCAAAAATGAAACCCTCCGTACCAGACTTAAATCCGGACGATTTAAGGAAAGCAAACGTTAGCTCACAAGACATTGATTGAGCCTTCACATTTCTGTGGAAGATACCGTGCATCCTCTTATCGAGTAGCTGTTTAGGAAAGTTTTTCTCTTGTTCTTTCTTAATCCCGGCTGTCAGGAGTAAGTACTCGAGATAGATAAGATTTGATGCATTTTGCTCACCCCTAATACTGAAGTCAAGACCGAGTGCTTCAGGAGCCTCCTCCGATGCTTTGTACAGAAACGCTCCTTTGCCCACTTCTTCGTGATTCCTGACCATTTTAAGAAGAGGGTCTCTTCCATTTGCAACTCTATGTGCTATACCCAGAATAATCCTGTTGTGAAGACATTCAAGACTCAATATTCCGCGACCCCCTTGGCGGCGTGAGATGTACAGTCGCGGAACAGAAGACTTAAGATGCATACTTTTGTTCATGTGCATAACGTTTCTTGTCCCGATATAAAGAGATCTGAGCTCGTTATTCGTCCATGGAACTACTCCAAATGAATAGAGTAGTAGCGGGACGGCAAGCATGTTCGTTGCAGATAGTTTGTTCCTCGCCGACAGTTCGGAAGACCAAATCTATCGGATGAGACGTTTGTATCTGCTTCGGAGAATATCCTTTATAGATGTCAAATCCTAAATGCGGCTCTGTGGCACGTCCAGGTATGTATAAGTCTCTCCAGCGCAAAAGTGTCGTATGGCGCTTCTATCAACGAGCTCAGGATCTTCAGGGATGCCATTAAGTTTTCCTCGCTTCAAATAAACCTTAGCGCATTTGTCTAACCCAAATTCCATTCCAATTTCCTTAATATATCGTTCGACAATCCCCAGAGCTAGATGCAGTTGCTCTGTGTTTAGCATAGATCTTAAAATCGTCCATGTAAAATACATGAGTGACCTTGTACTTTCGATCTGCAGGTTTGCCGCACAAGTACCCGTCGGAATGGCGAAGTGCTAGAGATAGTGGCAATAATGCAAGGCAAAAGAGGAGTGGGCCCAAGGTGTCGCCCTGAAAGACACCTCTCTGAAAGGTGACCTTGTTAGTTGTCACACGATTTTTTCCAGATGAGATAGTAAATCTGGTTTTCCAAAACGGCATCAATCTCTCTATGCACCCAACTATTTGCGGATGAACCTTTAAGATTTCCAAAAGACAGATGATAAGTCTATGGGATGTCGAATCGAAAGCATTCCGATAATCAGTCCAGGCCATCGATAGGTCACGCTGGTAGAACGCTGCATCTTTGCAGACGCATCTATCGATGAGCAGGTTCTCCCGACATTTGGCAACACCTTTCTTTGAGCCTCGTTGCTCATACATTTCTTGCCACACAGGTTCAATTGCCCGAACACTCCTATCATTTAGGATAGCTGTGAATATCTTATAAAGCGTTTTTTAGACAAGTTATTGGCCTGTAATTCTTCAGGTCAGCTAAGTTGCCTATTTTCGGCAGAAGTATTATGCGCCCTTCCACTAACCATTCTGGAATCGGCTCTTCCGACTTCAAATATGAGGTGAAAATACGGGCCAAATGCTGATGGGTGAAGAAAACTTCTTCCACCAGAAGGTTTTGATAAAATCTGGTCCCGGTGTGGAAAAGTTCTTCACCCCTTTTAACACTTTTTTCACCTCCTCGGTAGTGATGGGTGGGCATTCTTTATCAGGTGTTATGAGGGCAACACATAACTCCTTGAAGCTCTTCATATTTTCTGAGTCTCCGTCCAGTCTATGCTGAACTTCGTAGAATTCTCTCCAAAATACTTCGACCTCCTCTGGTTGGGGTGTGTGCTCGACAGTAACTTGAGGGTCTTAAAAGAGTCGAGATGAGTCAGAGAGAAACTGTTGATTTTCTCTGACCCACCTCTCCCTCCGCTCTAGACTTCTCTTAGCGTCAGATAGTATCCGTATTCTCTTAATAATATGCTGTCTGATGGTCAGCAGCTTTGACTTGTTAAGTGTGTGATAACGGGTCCGGAGTTCGCGCGCGAACTTTCGAACCTTAGCGGTAAAATTCCTGCCAGATGTGATGTAGTCAATCACATACTGAATGCGGGACGCGTACTGTCTTGCCCAGCATAGCCTTATGGCAAGTTGATGCATTCGTATTTTGGTCTTATAATCAGCCGTTGGTTTTGTTTTACGGTTCGCATCGGCCAAAGCTCTCGCTGCATTATACACACAATAATTAATAGCCCAGAGGTCGGATTCTTCGGAAAAACATCTACGAAGCTCGTCATCCATTTCAGCCAGATCTTTAGGCTTGAGAGAAACCTTGGTGTTGATGTTTCTCCGGTTCGTAAAGCATCGCTCTTCATCTATTGGATGCCTGTCTGCGGTTGGTCTTAGTGTCGCCTCTCTTTCTCTGTTGCCGACTTGTTCTAGCTGTAGTAGAGTAGGCGTTCCGCTTACATAGCCCCTTTTACGAAGTAGTTTTGCATGGTTTCGCAGACGTTGCTGCGAAAAGTGCGATATCTCCGGGTGTTTCTCGCACCACAGATCATGCAGCCGTGCCATGTAACCCCGTTCACGGGCCACACTCGCATCGTAGCAGTCTAGCAAGTCGTGATTCAGTCGCTGCGTCCACACAAAGGTCACGAGATCCCGCTGATCCATCGCATTGAATCCATTTTCATTGGCTCCCCCAGCTCTAGATTGGTCGGCATTGTTGGCCGACCCATTGTCGGGAGCTCTGCGCGTTCTGTTGTTTTGAACCGCACTTACTACAACTATGTTTGGTGTTGTCATTGTTGTTCCCAGGAGAAGCTAGGAAAAGGGCTTCGTCCATCCTTGTAGAGACCCGCATGCAAGGATAAGGCTGCGTACTCTGAGAGGTCGCCCGGTTTCCCAGAGTCACCGTTCTAGACACCTCACCCAGGTGCCATTCAGCTTTCGGCACGGTTTTAACACCTCCGCTTGGGGGTTAATTCCTTCGGGACCACCCCTGGCCAATTGTCCGCGACTGCCTATTTATTTTTTGTAACCATATTCAGCAGAAACCCTTGGTACAGGGACCCTCTATCCGCAACCCGAGGAAAGTAAAGTAAGGTAAAAGTAAGGCTGCTCAGTAGACCGTGTGTGTAAAGTTTAAATTATAAAAATAACATTGAAAATGAGCGAATTCAGTTTATGAGAAAACGACTAAATTTGCAATAAAATGTTTAATAACCAAATTTTTTAAAAGAATTAGCATTTTCTTAAAAAGGGGGAAAGAAATTTCGTCTATTTTAATACCAATGCAAGTTATGAATTAAAATAATATACATTTATATGAATGACATGCAATTTGACGGTAAACTCGAGTGCGAAGCACGAGATACGTGATGAGAATGTGTTTGTTAAAGACGAAGGAGCTTCAACTAAAGGGAATTAACAATTACCAAATTACTATTCTCGATGCTTTCACCTTTAGTTTTAAAATGTCTGTGCACAAAGACCTAGCGCGAAGCGCAAGATTAATATATTATCAAGCGCCAAGCGCGATAGCCAACAACCGCGCGGCGCGCGATCAGATCGTGACGGCGAAACGGGTAGATTATTTTTTCCACATTTTTCTCAAAGGGCTCATACTTGCAAGTTCACAAAGGTTTTGAACAGAAAGGAAATTGGCCGAGAAATCCGGGAAATATTTGGAATTTGAAAAGAACCCGCTATATCCCGGCAATTCACCGCAAATACAAATTCCAGCCGGGAATCGATGTAAATTTTTGAAAACCGTGATTTTTGAAAGGTTTCAAGAAAATTAGATAATTTTTTCAAGATTTCACGGGAAAATTTTTAAAGATTTTTTATTTAACCCTTTTAGGACCACACGTCCCTTTTTCAGCAACATTTTCTGCTACCGAAGCAATTGTGAAAAAATTTCGAAAAAATAAATTTTAAATTAAAATTACATGAAATTAGGAAATACATCTTTAGAATTGCAACAAAATTCAAACTGAAATAATTATATTCGTTTATTTATAAAAAAACTACGCATTTTTCACTTTGTCAAATCTTCACCTGATTATTTTTGTCTCTAAAATCTATAAAAAAGAAAATTCTTGCGTCCATGGACCCTAAGCTTTAAAATATTTAGGTTCGTTTTTCGAAATTCAAGATGGCGATGTCAAATATGGCGACTAAAAGCAAAATTTTTTCTTGCTCGTCCTGATTTTCCGTATTGGTGTTATATTTTCAAATAAATTCCCATAAATGCATGCAGACAGTGGTTTTGGGTCTGCTAATGACGAATTCATGTACATCGTTTAAATGTCGTTTCGCCGCCTATGCAGCCATATTGGATTCGCCATTTTGAATTTTTAAAATCTTAAAATGCATCCGTCATTAGTGCTCCCCCTATGTGAGGATTTTTATAAAAATCTGAATGTTTCAGTCATTTTTGGCAGCCATGTTCGATACGTCATCTTGAATTTTCCAAATGTGTTTTCGAATTCGTGATCAGAGACCAAAAAAAAGACCCATGTGGGATTTTTGATGCAAATATGAATGTTTCTGTAACTTTTGGCAGCCATACTGTATCGCCCATTTTGAACTTTGAAAATTTTATCAGGGATACATCATCAGCGGCCCTAAAAAGCCCCAATACCAATAATTATAAAAATCGGAATGTTTCTGTAAGTTTTCGTATCCATATTGGATCTGATATTTTTAATTTTGAAAATTTTAACGCGGATACGTCATCAGTGGTCCAAAAAAACCTCATGTACAAATTTTTATGAGAATTGGAATGTTTTTGTAACTTTTCGCAACCATTTTGGGACCTTCATTTTGAATTTTGAAAATTTGATGATCGATTCGTCAGCAGCGGCCACAAAAAACCCCCATGCGCGAATTTTTATGAATATCAGAATGTTAGAGTAATTTTTGCCAGCCATATTACATCCGCCAATTTGTGTTTTTAAAATCTGTTTTCGAATTCGTGATCAGCGAACTCAAAAACCCCTATATATTTGCCTGTCTGGGAATTTATTTCAAAATATTGCTCGCATTCGGAAAATCAGCAATAGCAAAAAAATGACTTTTAGGCGCCGTATTGGAAGTCGCCATCTTCAATTTCAGAAAACTAACTTATAGATTTTAATTTTTAAATTCAGGTTTTATGCAATAAAAAAGTCGTGTGTTTTGTTAAATAAACTAATATAATTGTATCAGTTTGAATTTTAATGCAAGTCTAATTATGTATACCGAAAGTTCAGGAAATTTAAAATTAAAATTAATTATTTTGAAATTTTTTAACAATCGATTTGATAGCAGACCATTTCCAAAGATTTCTAAAGTTTTCAAAAAAGAATCTTGAACTTTCCTAATTATAGAGATTTTGTTTTAATTTCAGGAAAAATGCATTAATTTGAAAAAAAATATTTTGGAGATTCAAAAGTGTATCCGAAATCTTAGGAAGAAAATCGAATAACTTTAAATGATATTTAGAAAAATTAAAAGTTTTAAGAAGATTAAAAAATTATTTAAAAATATTTAATTTTGTACAGACATTTTAAAATTGAAGGTCAAAACATTGACAACTGTACTTTAGTGATTGTGAATTGTCTTTTGTTACAGCTCTGTTGCGTCTATTGAACATATTCTCATTACCTATTTCGTGATTCGCACTCGATTTTTTAAAAATAGGAACTTTTTTACATTATACAATTATTGAAATATAATTTAGGCGAAAACTTATTTCAAATAAAATGTTATTGTAGCTTCTGTCCTTTTCCCAAAAAACGTTTTTTCTATTTATTATATTTTATAACAATAGTTGACATCATACGTTTGGATATTTTCTGGTTAATAAACTTTGGTCTTTTTATATTTTTCGTCTTTTGGGTAGTTATTCCAAAAATTTAATTTTAAAAAATTTTTTATCTTATTTTTACGGTTAAAATAAAATTTACTTGTCCTATCTAAAAATTATTGATAAAAAATTTATGAATCCCTTTTGATTTAACAACTTTTGTCTATTAATTTTTTGTTCGGACCTTGTGTCGTTTCTTAAACAATTCTTTTGTGATCGAAAGTAATATTTTACAAATACAATAAGAAGTACGCACCCTATCAAAACGTGACAAATAATAAATTTTTTGATATTTTTTGTCTTCACAATTTTTATCAAATCACTTTTTGCCTTATCTTGCTTAGTTTGATCGCAAGAAGGAATTTTTAATTATTTTTTGTGGTTTCGAATTTTGAATTTCGATTTAACCTTTTATAAGATTGTGTTAGTGCTATAAATGTGCTATTTATTTTGTAATTAAAAAAGGTCATGAGGAAAATTTTTTCGTCTTTTTAAGTTTTTAAGTTTTAAGGAAAATTCACCATAAAAAGGGGGGGGGGGTAAAAGTGTACATAGATCTATAACCTACTTTGATGAGAATGTAAAAATTGGTAGATTCTTTTTGGGCGAACAACGTTTGTCTATAAATTTTTTTTTCGAACGTTGTTTCCTTTTATTGCTTGCGTCGTTTGTCCAAATATTAAATTTTTTTATTTTTAATGTTATTTTGACGATTAAAACATAAACTACGTATTCTATCAAAAAAAGATTGAAAATTAATGTTTTGATCTTTTTTGAGTGAAGAACTTTCGTCTTATTATTTTTCTTCGTAGCTTCTATCGTTTGTACACAAATTTTATTTTATTTTTATTTTTAATGTTTTTTTTACGAATGAAACAGATCTTTTTTGCGTCAATAATTTTTGTTCATTTTTCCTTGAAAATATTTTGCATAGTTTGACCGTAAAATGGAATTTTTTATTTTTCATTAGTTTTTGTGCACTCAAAATTTTAATTTTCGATGTTCCAGGAAAATTAAATTTTTTCAAATTTTGAATTAAAAAAAGTTTTTGTAATAATTTTTAAGCTGGTTTAAAACTAACATCTGCCCATAGAATTTCTAAATCTAAAAAAAAAATGCTCTCAAATATTTTAAAAACTCACTTTTTAAATTTTCATCCAAAATGGATGACCTTTTTTTCGGATTCAGGGATCTCAAAACGTGGAAATATGACAAAATCGGGGTGGCCGGGTGGGGCGAGGCGTGGTTAAATTTGACACAAATCTAAGTTTTCATTATTTTTAGTCTCTTTTGTCGTTTTTCCAAAAGCTTAATTTTTTTATTTTTAAGGTTTTTTTGTATGATGAGAAAAAAACTATGCGTTCCATAAAAAACTGTTTAACAGCTAATTTGTAGATCTTTTTGAGTAAACATTTTTTTATCCAATTGTTTCTTTTATAGCTTGTAAAATTTGTCCAAAAATTTAATATTTTTATTTTTATTGGGGTATTTTACGAATGAAAGAAAAACCTCGGACTTAAATAAAAAGCAATTAATAACAAATTTGTAGATCTTTTTTCGATGATAAATTTTAGTTAATTAATCAAATTTTCAATTTTAGATTTCCCCAAAAAATTCTAAATGTTTTTATAACAATCTTCTAAGATGTTCAAAAAGCAACGTTTTACTTTTCTTTCCTTTCCTTCACACCTTGCGTTGTCTACAAATTTTGAATTTCGTTTTTTTAATTATTTTGTAAATGCTATAACTCTGTTAATTTGTTTTTCTCGTCGGAAAAAAGTCATAAAGATAGTGTTCGTTTTACTGAGTACTGCGAATAGCCGCCTATAGAATTTTTCAATCTTGAAAAAAGTGATCTAAAAAATTTTGAAAAATAATAAAACCTGTATTTAGGATTCAGAGGGTCTTAAAGAGTCAATATTTGACAAAAAAGGTGAGAAGGGCTGGGGGGGGGGATTAATTTTTTAAACATCTAATACCTTCTCAGGTCAGAATTAAAAAAATATAATTCTTATTTCCAAAAAATAATTTTGGAAATATTTTATGAAAGAAAATTTAAGACTCGAAAAATTCAAAGTTTTATCAAACTTTTCCATATTCTTGTAGTATTTTGAACTATTTTACAAACAGAAGACAGTAAATATTTAGAATCTACGAGAATATTTTTCGTCGACCATTTAGACACTTCTAGGGCCATACAGATATCTCCAAGTAAACGATTAAATAATCATCACATTTTTTTCTAATATTATCTTCGTCTAGCTGTAACCCATTTACAAGTATCAGAATATTTTTTTCTTCTAGATGCGACCCATTTACAATTGTCAAAATATTATCTTCTTCTAGTTGTAACCGATTAACATCCATCACAATATTTTCTAGTACTTCTTATTGGCCATTTACGAATTTTCCAATATTTTTTCCAGTTGTATCACATTTTTAAGTTTTAGAATATTATCTTTCCGAAATTGTAACCCATTTAATAGTATTACAATAGTTGCTTCCTCTAGCAGTAATCCATTCACAAATATCACAATATTTTCTTCTTCTAGTTGTAGCCCATTTACAAGTGTCACAATATTTTTTTTTCTAGTTGTATCCCATTTACGAGTTTTACAATATTTTCTTGTTGTTGTATCATATTTTTAAGTTTCGCTGTATTTTTTTCTTATAGATGTGACCCCTTTTAAAGTTTACAATATTTTCTTCTTCTGGATGTAACCCATTTAATTACTTTAGAATATCTTCCATTTCTATTTCTTGACCATTTACGAATTTTTCAAATTTTTTCTTCTTTATGTATCCCACTCACAAGTATCACAGTATTTTCTTCTTATAGTTGTAATGTATTCAAAAGTTTCATAATGTTTTCTTATTCTGGCTGTAACCCATTTACAAGTGTCAAAATATATTTTTATTCTAGTTGTAACATATTTAAAAGTTTCACAATATTTTCTTCTTCTAGTTGTAACCCATTTACAAGTATCACAATATTTTCTTTCTCTAGTAGTAACCCATTTTCAAATGTTGAAATATTTTCTTCTCCTAGTTGTAACTCATTTACAAGTGTAACAATATGTCCTCCTTCTAGTTGTAACCTATTTACAAGGCTTGCAATATTTTTTCTGGTAGTTCTTACACATTTAAAAGTATAACAATGTTTTTTTCTGTTCTAATCCATGTAAAAGTTTTACATTATTTTCTTTTTCTATTTGTAACCCATTTTTAAGTTTCAAACTATTTTGTGTTTCTAGTTGTAACCCATTAGGAAGTCTCGCAATATTTTTCCGGTAGTTTGAACCTATTTAAAAATAAAACAGTGTTTTGTTTTTTTGTTCTAATCCATTTTTAAATTTCACAATATTTTGTCTTTCTAGTTGTAACCCATTTACAAGTGTCAGAATATTTGGCAAGTTTCACAATATTTACTTCTTCTAGTTGCAAATCATTTAAAAGTGTTATAATATTCTTCTTCTAGCTGTAACCCATTTACAAGGGCCACAATACTTTCTTCTTCTATCTGTAACTTATTTGAAAGTTTTACAGTATTTTCTTCTTCTAGTTTGAACCCATTTTTAAGTTCCACAATATTTTGTCCTTCCAGTTGGAACCTATTTACAAGTGTTGCAATATTTTCTTTTGCTAGTTGTAATCCATTTGAAAGTCCCGCAATATTTTTTCATCTGTTCTAACCCATTTAAAATTGGTATAATATTTTTTTTCTATTTGTAACCCTCTTATAAGTTTCACAATATGTTCCCCTTTTTTTGAATACCATTTACAAGTGTCTAAATATTTTTTCTTCCAGTTATAACAGATTTTAAAGTCTCATAATATTTTCTTATTCTGTTCTCACCCATGTAAAATGTTTGCAATATTTCCTTCTAGTTGTATCCCACTTAAGTTTCAAAATGTTTTGTTCTTCTAGATGTGACTCACTTATAACTTCCACAATATTTTTTTTTTCGATTTGTGTCCCATTTACAAATATCACAGTACTTTCTATTTCTTTTTGTAACACATTGAAATGTATTAAATTATTTATTTATTTATTTCTAGTTTTGGCCATTTACGAATTTGTCAATATTTTCTTCTAATTGTAACTTATTTAAATGTTTCACTATATTTTTTTTGAAATTCTTGCTTATTTACGAGTTTCATAATATTTTCTTTTAGTTGTACCACATTTTTTAATTCTTCTTCTTTGTTCATAATGTGTCCCCCAAGGGTTTACATCACTTCCATTCCTTACATTCGTTGCGCTTAAATCTATATTTTTTTCAATCATATACTTTCTATATATACAATTATTTACAACTATTTACATAAGTCTTAAATCTAGTTCCTTATCTCTATTTCCTGCGATTGCGCAATTTAGGACTTATTAGGAGAATGAGAACGCTAACGCATCTTCGTCTACTTAACATTTACCTTACCATTACTCAGTGACGGACTAGCATGGGGGCGCCTCCGGGGTTTCCCGGATGCGCCCCCTTGGTTGGCACACCATAATCCATGCCAAGGTGCCCCAAGAAGATGATATTGTTAGAAAAATAAATATGTCACATTGCAATGGGAAGAATGAAAAGAATATTCAATAATATCCACGATTTACACTTTTACACCTATAAGTAATACCAGTAAAGTAAAAAAAGTCTTCCAATTTCTTTTCACCCATATTATTTCTATGAAATTCCCTAATGCATGCTTTGGTTTCTATTAAAGATAATATTTTTTAAATAAATGATAAATTATTCAAATTGAAACAGTAATTTTTTATGGGCGCCCGCTAATATATTGATTTTTTTTACATATTTTAACATTCTATGGCGCCTATACGCAGCTTGAGGCTGTTTTCAGATCAACTTATTTATGTAAAAAGTATGAATCCATTTTCGCTTACAAATATAATATATGATAAATTTATTACAAAATCTCGACTAATTATCTGCTGCATTTAATCATTTTAGTTATTGCTAAGCTTAAGCTTAATTTTTATAATAAAATTACTACTTATTAGTCGAAATTTTCTCGAAAACAAGTAATTAGCTTACATTTCAAGAGTTCGGATTAAAGGATATGTTTCATTATTTTGGCAATTGTAAAATATTACTATATTTTGCTATGCTTTACTATAATAATTGTTATTTTTTTAATATCTTAGCATTTTTCGTAATTTTTAATGTTGTTATTATGAATGGCTTATTTAAATCAAGGCTTAAATCTTCGCGGCAAAAATACTTGAAAACTTTCAGTCTATATGGCTTTTAAGTTGCGCGCGCGTCTAGGGTGTGCGACTTTTGGTTCTTGCGCTTTGTGCTCGATAATCTATTTACTTCACACTGCATGCTCGGTCTTTATATTTCCCCACATTTGTGCACAAACTTTTTAAAATTAAAGGCCAAAGCATCGACAAACTGTAATTTCATGATTGCTAATTATCTTTTATTAAAGCTCCTTGGGCTGTAACGAACACATTCTCATCACGTATCTTGTGCTTCGTCCTCAATTTGTTCCAAATTGCGAACTTTTCTACATTACGTTGAACACTATTATATTAAATGTATAGTACATTTTTTTTTGTATCTTGGCCCGGGATTGCTTATTTAGTTATTGAGAAATAAAGTACAAATTTTATTTATAATGAATTATTTAATATTTTTGTTCCTTATTTTGCTCTAAATTTTATTTTCAGCTACACTGCAAAATGTATCGTTTGAACAAATTTATATGATTACAATTTATTATATGTATGGGTATTGAAGGACATATTTTCACTGTCTTTTTTCTATAATTTAAACAGTTCGCCTTTCATAAATTATCTATTTTGTTGTAAAAAAACGAAGTTTAAAGTGAAAACAACGTGTTACATAAAAAATTATTAGCAACTAGTTTGGAGCTCTCTTGTGGGTGAATAAATTTCGTCCATTTATTTTTTCCGTAGTTTGTGTCTTTTGCTCCGAAAAATAATTTTTTTTACTATTAATGTTGTTTTTGATGAATAAAACAAGAACCAAGCATCCTATTAAAGCGTGAATAATCAATTTGTATTTTTTTATGCACCATTTTTTTCAATTAATCTTTTTTTGTAACTTGTGTGGAACCAGTTCGCCACTGCCAATACTTACAATTTTTACGCTTCTAAACTAAGCGACTTCCGTTTCCTTTTTCTTTCACTTTTTTATACCTCCATTTGCCTTTTTTCACATGCATTATTTCATTCTCTCTCATTCGCTCCTCTAGCACCCTCCAACTCCTTCGTCCATTCTTCTACTATTCCATCCTCCCCTAGAATCTTAACCAAATTCTCTTGCCAGCTTCCTTTATCTTCCATTCCTCTCCTACATCCTTCCACTACATGCTCCCATGTTTCCTCCTCCCATTCACATATACTACACTCTCTGATCTCTTCTTTTTCCCAGTACATCCCCTACCTTACCTCGTTTCCCAACCTGAATCTTGCTATTCTGGTCCACCTTCTCTCTCGCCATCCCTTTTCTAAATACTTTGGCACTCCTTCCTTTCTTATTATCTTATACCAGTTACTGCATTTTTATTCCTAAATCATCCCCCACCTTTCTATTAATTGCCTTTCCCTCTCCCGTTTTTCCAGTTCTTCATAGCTTACTCCAATCCCGTCTTCGATTTCTCTAGCATTAAGGAACTCCCTCCTTTCTTCTTCCCATCTCGTTAATTCGATCGCCCTCCCTCTTCTCGCTTCTACATCCATCAAACACTTTCTCGCCAACTCCCCTCCCTTTCCCACTTAAAGCTTCGTCTCAAACTTCCATGCCCTCTTTCCCGCTCTAATACCTAACTTATCCCTTTGCGCTTCTTCCCTCAATATGTATCCTGGCGTCCACCAGTCTGCCCCTAGTGTCCACCTTATGGGGCATTATTCCTCAACTGCCCCAACTCAAAAAGTCCTGTTTTTCGATTGTCTCTAAATTCTGGGAATATGTTCGCCTACCCAATAGTAGTTCATCCACAAACTTATAGACCAAAGTTACCAGCCCTCCCCAAGTGAGGGGGGTTTGAACTTACAACCCTATTGCCTGCAGGGGTAGTTTCAAACGCCTGTAACTTCCTTTCTAATTACGCGATTTAAAATTTTTATGAGGGTTTTGGAAAGTGATTTTTACACGCTTTCATCCTATTT
>NC_046657.1:142880045-142883565 GCF_010883055.1 Belonocnema kinseyi
TCCGCGGTATGCTGCCGCATAACGCCCGAGTGCGAACGCGAGGACTCCCTCTACAACCGGCTCTGTAACTCAATGAATTTCAATTTGTCCATTTTCTTATTATTATTGCTATAAAAAATAAAATAGGATGAAAGCGTATAAAAAGCACTTTCCAAAACCCTCATAAAAATTTTAAATCGCGTAATTAGAAAGGAAGTTACCGGCGTTTGAAACTACCCCTGCAGGCATTGGGGTTGAAAATTCAACCCCTCCTCACTTGGGGAGGGTTGGTAATCCTGGTCTATAAGTTTGTGGATTAACTACTGTTGGGTAGGCGAACATATTCCCAGAATTTAGAGACCATCGAAAAACATGACTTTTTGAGTTGGGGCAGTTGAGGAATAATGCCCCCTTATATACCTTTCTTGTAAACTCTTAATATCTTTCCTTTCTTTCCATCCCTATATCTCTGCTCCATAACCTAATACTGACCATACCAGAGTATCAAATAACCACATTCTCCTACTCTCATGTTTTTTAACCTTCTTCTTCCTATTCCCCATATCTGTTTCATTACCCCTGCTGCGTTTTTCATCCTTTCTCTTATATGAGCTGTATGATCTCCATTCGTTTGTAAGATATATCCCAAATATTTTTACTCTTTTACTTCTTCTAACTTTATTCCCTTCCATCTCCCTGTCTATTCTTTCTTCCTTCCTCCTCCTTTTCTAAACCTCATTATCTTTGTCTTTTCTACATTTACATTCAGCTTTATTCCATCTAAGTATTTCTCTAATCCTGTAATTGATCCCGCCATCCCTTCTTCATCCTCTGCTATCAACACAATGTCGTCCGCGTATGCCAGTGTATATGTCTTTTCCTTCCTTATCCTAACTCCTCCCCAACCTTTTCTCCTCATTTCTTCTTCCAATTCTGATATTAATAAATTAATTAAAATTGGGGTCAAAGAAGATCCTTGTCTCACACCTCTCCCCAACCAGAAACTATCTCCTACTTGTTCACCTACCTTTACCCTGCCTTTTGTCTCTTTAAAAATGTCTGATACTCTCTTTACTAATCTCTCTCTTATCCCCTTTTTTACCATAACATTTTCCATTTTGCCTCGGTCTAATGAGTCAAACGCCCCTTTCAAGTCAACGAACATTGCTATCATTGCCCCTTTTCCCTTTTAATTCTCTTATTTACTAGATAGTTCAGAATATAGATGTCCATTAACCGCATTCCTTTTCTAAACCCTGTCTGATTCGGTGACTTGATCTTTTTCTTCAACTTCTATCTTAAATCTCTTCCACAAAATGGTTACATATACTTTATACAGTGTTGACATCAACGTCACCATTTTTAAGTTTTACCTTATTTTCTTCTCGTAGTCGTAACCCATACACACGCATCACAATATTTTCTCCTTTTGGTCTTAACACAAGAATCACAACATTTTCTTTTTCTAGTTTAAACACATTTACAAGTTTCACAATATTTTCTTCGAGTTGTATAATATTTAAAATTGTCTTAGTATTTCCTACAAATAGTTATAACCCATTTGAAAGAATCAGATTATTTTATTCTACTAGTTCGAGCCCATTTACGAGTTTCACAATATTTTTTTGTGCTTGTACCCCATTTACAAGATTCACAGCATTTTCTTTTGCTAGTTGTAACGGATTTATAAGTTTCAAAATATTTTCTCGTTCTAGTTGTAACCTATTTGCAAATTTTACAGTATTTTCTTCATTTTCGTTTGATGAAGTTAAAAAAATCTTACTTAACTTTCGACTGAAATAATTGTTTAGACATTTTCTTGTGTTTAAATATTTAATTTTTCTATTTTTTGAAATAAAAAAATACGTTTTATGACACATGCATGATTTCAGGCCTATTGACGCCTATGAAGCGGGGCTAAAGCTCTATTTTTACTCTCTAGGGAGTAAAAAATAACGTCAGATGTAAAAACGGTAGAGTGGTTTCAGATAATAGAATTTTACGGCAGTTTATGGAATGTTACCCTATATAATTAATAAAGTTAACGTAAATGACCAGAAATTACCAAAAATATCACAACTTTCCGCAAATTTATTAAAATGTTTCAAATTAAATTTTTTGCAATTTATTACCATAAATTACCTGAAATATTACCAAAAATTTCATAAATTTCCGGAAATTTATGAAAATGCTTAAAATTGAATATTGGGTAGGTAGTTTATGGCAATTTACCATACTTAACTTTAAAATAACCATCAATAACCAAAAATTGTCATAAATTTCCATAAATATATAGACATTATTCAATTGAATTTCAAGTAATTTATGATAAGTTAACATAAATTACCTGCAATGTTGCCATAGATTACGATCAATTTCATAAATTTCCGCAAATTTATAAAAACGTTTAAAATTTACTGTTGGGTAGTTTATGGTAATTAACCATATTTATTTGTAAAATGACAATCAATTACTGAAAATTTCTATACATTTCCAGAAATTTATAGACATTTTTAAATTGCAATTTTGGCAATTTATAGTAATTGACTATTAAAACTACCGAAAATTATGCTTCCTTTATTCGAAATCCAACAGGAACTGAATTCATAACTGTTTATCGAGAAATGGCAGAAATTATCCATTTGTTATAAACAATATCGTCTTTTCGACGCATATGAATCGAGGCCAAGCTCTACTTTTTCCTCCCTAGGGAGTAAAAAGTGACGTCAGATATATTATTTAGAAACTACTTTGTTTTCTAAGAATAAAAAGTTGTACTTGAAAATATTAAAATCTGTCGAAAATTTGGTAAGACAAAATATTTATACTTCAACAAAAAAGTTGACTTTTAGCAAAATAGTTTTTATAAGCAGATTCTTAAATTTTCAAGCCAAAAAGATGAATTCATTACAAAACATTTCCATTTTCAACCCGAAAATATAAATTTTTCATTCAGATTATACGAGGGTAGTTCAATAAGTCCTTAGAATGAAGTATAAAAACAATTTTTTTTGGGTAAATTTTTTTTTATTTTTCACCATAATCTCCTTGGAGCTCTACACACTTGGTCAATCGCTTTTCAAGTTTTTTTAATCCTTGAGAAAAGTGCGTTTTCGGAAGTTCCTCAAAATAAGCACTTACAGAGGCAATGACGTCTTCGTTGTCTGGAAATCTCTGTCCACCGAGCCATTTTTTCAAGTTTGGAAATAAGAAAAAGTCACTGGGGGCTAAATCTGGTGAATACGGTGGGTGTTCGACCAATTCGAATTTTAGTTCTTCAATTTTAGCCATTGAAACGAAGCATGTGTGAACTCGGGCGTTGTCGTGATGAAAGAGAATTTTTTTTCTCGCCAAATGTGGTCGTTTCTTTTTAATTTCTTCTTTCAGCTGCTCTAATAATGATGCACAATATTCACCAGTGATTGTTTTACCCTTTTCCTTCTTTGCCTTCTTTGGAGCTGGTTCGCCTGTGGAAATCCACTGTTTGGATTGTTCCTTTGTCTCAGGAGTGTAATGGTGTATCCATGTTTCATCCACAGTC
>NC_046657.1:142883665-142914288 GCF_010883055.1 Belonocnema kinseyi
ATCTAGTCGGGAGTGGTGCTGACTGAAAACAGATGATTTGGAGCGATTCGCGCGCCATATGTTGGTCATTCTAAGGACTTATTGAACTACCCTCGTAATACATGATATTTCAAACCAAAAATATTTAAATTCGAAATAAAAAGACAGTTTAATTTATCAAAAAAAAGATTCATTATCAAAAAAAAAAGTTGAATCCCACACCAAAAAGGATTTATTTTTAACTAAAAAGTTGTATTAGGAACAAAAAAGGAATTATTTTCGAATGAAAAGATTAATTTTGTACCAAAAAGGTGAATATTGAACCAAATAAATGAATTTTCATTTAAATAGTTAAATTCTCAGCCAAACCGATGATTTCTCGAATAAAATGATGAATTTTCTACAAAATGAATGAATAAAAAAAAGGTTCATCATCTATATAGAAAAAAAAATTTTCAAAGTAGCAGTTCAATTTTAAACTAAGCATTTTCATTTTGACCAAAATATGTGTTTTTTACCAAATAGTTTTATTTTGAACTAAATATTTAGATTTTCAACAAAATAGTGGAATTAAAAAAAACGAGATAAATTCCGAACCAAAAATATAATTACTGACATTTAAACCAGAAATAATTAGATTTTTGTATTATTTTTTATTAATATAGTTTACAGCAATTGAAGGAAACAAATTTAAATTGTTTAAATTTTGTATTTAATCAATAATAAATAGATAAATAATAACAAGTTATTAGGGCTATTCAAATTATAGTTCTTAAAATCATAAAATGAAAAATAATTATAAAAATCGCTCGAAAATTTGGCGTGATGAAATGTTTCTTTTTCAACAAAAAGAATTAATTTTCAACCAACTAGTTATATATACTGTGAACTTTTGGTTTAAGTGAAATAAACTATTATATGTTTGGTTGAGAATTCATTTATTCTGCTTAAGAATGCATGTATTTTGTTAAAAATTCCACAATAATTTTAGTAGAAAATTCAACAATTTGTTTAAAATGAAATTTTGTTGAAAATTCATATTTTTAGGCTTCAGAAAAATTTGAACTATGAAATAATATACAAAATCTTTTTTTAACTTAGATTTTTAAACATTTTCAAATAAAAAGTACGGAAGCTGTTTAAGGATTTCTAAAGGTTCTATGACAATAATTTAAATATTTTCAGAATATTCTGGAGAAAATTTAAAGTAATTTTTTTAAGAGATTAAGAATATTAACAACTTTTAAACATTTTTGAAAATTCATGGAATTTTTTAAATTTTATTTCAAACTCTCACAGTCCTAAATATCTTTTAAGTTGAACTGAAGATCTTATGAAACTTCTAAGAATCCTATAAGAAATTTTCTATAGGAAATTTCTAACTAGTTCTTTTACTTTACAGTATTTTGAATTTAAAAGATATTTACTTCGAAGCTTGAGAGAAAATAAAAAATATTTCATGTATTTTTGGAAATCTTTTGAAATTTTAAAACATTTTTAATGTCTTAAAAAATTCTGAAATTTCTAAATATCTTTCCAGCTGAGTCGAATTATTCCTGAAATTGCCTTTAAATCATCCAGATTCGTTCTTCATAATTTTCGTAGTATTAAAAGTGTTTTAAAATCATTAAAAATATTCTGCTAAAAATAATTTTTCAAGATAAAAAATCACTTCAAGTTTTCTCAGGAATCTTTAGAAAATATTTGTATTTTTTTCAGAAGTTTTTAAGATTATTTCAAATTTTTAATGATTTTTGTGATTTTTCAAAAGCATGCAGATATATTTTTAAATAATTATAATTTTTGCCAAAATTTTTGGAAATTCATTCGGAACTAAAAAAAATGGTCTTAAAGTCTTTCAGATTTTTTTTCCGTATTTTCAGAAATCTTTTAAAGTATTATAGAATCGATTTAAATTTTCTAATATATAAGAATTATTTTTTCAAGATAAAAAATCATTTGAAGTTATCCCATGAATCTTAAAAAATTTGTTTTGCGAAATCTTTCCAAATTCTTGAGAGAATTCGGACAGTTTTTGTTAGATATCTCAAGATATTAATTATTTAATGATATTCTAAAACTTTTTAAAACTTAAAAATATCTTAAATTAACATTGTAAGGCAATTTTAGGGATAATTCAAGTCTGTTTAAAAGATATATTAGAAATTTTAGAAGTTTGGAATTGATTAAAACTATTTGAAAACTTTCAAAGATTTCAGAAAATTCTGAAAGCATTTTTTATTTTCTTTCAAACTTCCACCAGCTCGTAATATCTTTTATACTGAAATCAAGTTTTCCTAAAATTTTGTAACATTCTGTAAAATAAAGAACTTTAGTTGAAATTTTTCAAAATCGTTTTGAGTTATCTTAAGAAACGTAGCAAAATTGTATTTATATAATTTTAAAAGTTGCTACAAAATGAAAATTTCGACGAACAATTTATTTTTTAGGTTTATTTGTTTTTAAGATTGCATTAATATAATTTTATTAGGTTTTTAAAGAAAATTCAAAATTTCGAAATATCTCTTGAACTGGCTCGAATTATTCCTAAAATTGCTTATAATCTTCTAGATTCTTTTTTGGCAATTTCAGAATTCTTTTGAATTGTTTTGAAATATTTTTAAATATTCCGTTAAGTCCAATTTTTTAAATTAAAATCTTATTTTAAATTTTCTCAGAGATCTTCCAAAAATATTTGCATATATTAGCTGAAAACCTTTCGAATTGGTTAAAAAGCTTCTGCACTTTTTGTTTGGAAATCTTAATAAATATAAGTTTTTCGATTTCATATTTATTTTATTTTATATATTATTTATATATTTTTATTTTATTCTGTTTATTCAATATTTAAAATAAAAATGCTTAGAAGTCACGTAAGTTCTTCTAAACTCACTCGATTTTAATAAATTTAATGGATTCTTTTCGTATCTTTTAATTCACCTTTAAGTATTTTATCAAACCCACCTTACATTTTCAGACTTTTTATTGAATTATTTTTAATTTACTTGGATTTAGTTGATTGTGTAATTTAATTTTTTTTTGTTATTTGAAATAAACTGTTGAATTTGCACTTCCATTTTACTTAATTGCACTAAATCCCGATATAGGAACCCCCGGTTTATGATATTCGTAGAAATCATATTTTTGGGAGTTTCTTTATGAGGGAAGCCGCAGTACTGAGTAAGAGGCGGTGCTAAGTCAAGCGTGAAAAATAGAATGAGGGCCGAACTCTTAGCGCATTAGTTGCATTCGGTTGCATCATACGTCTAAATCTAACAGAATTGGTTCTCGCCTACTTAGAATTGAATTTTCCTCAGTAGAATTAAAGTCATTGATAGGAAAATGCCAGTAAATTCCATCAGAATGAATTGAGAAAATGTTTGTTTTGAAAGAAATGTGAATCACGTTTCCGGGGTTAACCTAAGCTTGTGAAATAAATAATAAATTTTTAACCTTCTAATATTTTCAGAAAAATTTAAAAATAATAAATAAGTATTTTTACATTCTTTTGATACATTTTTTTTATTCAAATAATAATATGTTTTTAAGAATTTTAAAACTAATTTCCAACTTTTTACATTTAAATTTGTTGAAATGAATTTGATTCACTGCAAACTTATTAAATAGTACTTTATTACGAGTAATTTATAGAAAAATTATCTTTATTTAAAACAATCACTAATTTTCACAATTAGTTCTACAGTGAGTAAAAATTGGGACTTCACAGAATAAATTTGAAAAATAGGTGCATGTTTAACAAAATGATTAAATTGTTAACAAACTAATTGAATTGTTAACAGAATATTCCTTTTTGAAAACCAATTGCGGTTCAGTTCTCATACAAAGAAAGGCGAATTCTGAGCGAAAGATTTAATATTTCTTATTTCATAAATAAATGTATGAATTTTCAATCCAAAGGGACCAATTTTCAACAGAATAGTTAAATTTTCGACTAAAATCTATCTAATTTATCCAATTTCTAATCCCCCACATTTTTGCAAAGACTTTTTAAAATTAAAGATCAAAGCATCAAAAATTGTATATTGGTGGTTGTGAAGTCTCTTTTGTTAAAGCTTTTTTGGGATTTGACGAAAATATTCTCATCAAGCATCTCGCCTTTCGCAATTGATTAGATAAAAAAATCAAACATTTCTACATCATGTTTAATGTTATTAAAATTTAAGAAATTCAAATTAGATTTAAATTTAAATTAAAAATCCTATTTAACGTCCAATAATCAAATTGATGCAAACTTCTGTTAAAAAAAAACAAGAATCCAATGACCAAATTTAGACCACAAAAAACAAAAAAAAACCTCTTTTAGTCTGAAGAAATAGAAAAAAATTATACATTTTCTTGCAAATTGTGCCGTTTTTCCATAAATATATTTCGTTTATTTTTCATGTCATTTTTCACGATTTGAACCAAAAACACGCATCCAAGCGTAAAGTGGTTCTAAGAAAATTCGTAGATATCATTTAGGCAAAAAATTTGTTTAAACAAAATGTTATTATAGCTTGGGACGTTTTTCCAAAAGTTAATTCATTTTATTTTAATTGTATTTTTGTAAAAAAAACTCTATGAAAAATTTTGTCGCCTCTAGTGTGCTTTTTTAAATTAATTGTGAAATTTCACTTTTTACGATTAAAACAAAAACTACGCTTTGTATAAAAAAATTATTTACAAAAATTTTGTAGCTCTTTTTGATTGAGCAACTTTAAATATGAATTTTATTCGTAGCTTGTGTCGTTTGTCCAAAAAATTAATTACCAAAAAAACAAACTTTTAACAAAATACATGAATTTTGCCACAAACAGTTGAATACGTCACTTGACACTATGAATTTTAAACAAAAAAGGGAAGTCTCTACAACGCAGTTAATTTTTCAAATCAGTAGTTTAATTTTTAACAAAAGAAAAGAATTAATTTTTCAACCAAAAGTGAAATATTTATATTTTTAGTTTAAGAATTTGATTTTGAAAAAATAAATTCAACTTAATTATGTCAAAAAAGACAAATTTGGAATAACATAGTTGAATCCACAGCCAAAAAGATTAATAAAAAGAGACTCATTTTATACTCAAAAAGATAAATTTTTAACAAAATACATGAATTTTCACCAAACAGGCGGATTTTAAACAAAATAGTTAAATTTTCAAATGGAACAATCAATTTTTAATTAAAAATATCTATTTTCAGCCTCATATGGAATAGATAATCTTTCAGTTTTAAAAAAAGGTTCAAGATTCCAATCTATAAGATGAATTTTCAACAAATATTTAATAATATGACTTAAGTTTTAACCAAAGAAATCAATTTTAAGCGAAAAAGATACATTTTTAAATGATAAGAATAATTGTATACTAACCAAAACGAATTTCGAATAGTATACATAAATGTTTCACTTGAAAAAATCAATTCGAACCAAATAGTTCAATTTTCAACTTAAAATTTGAATTTTCTACTACAACCGTAATATTTAAATTTTTCGTTGCAAAAAGTTAATTTTCAAGTAAAAAAGAAACAAATGTTTAGCGAAAGAGCTAAATTTTCAAACAAAAAGATCAAGCTTAAAACAGAGATAAATTTGTATCCGATAAGAATAATTTTCCACTAAAAAACTGGAATTTTTATTCAATTTCAACAAAATAGTATTTTGTTTAAAAATAGTTTTTGTTTGAGAATTGAAATATTTTTCTTTGAAAATTCGTTTTCTGTTGTTGAGAATTTACTTTTTTTAACTTAAAATGTATCTATTACATTTCTAGTTGAAATTGTTTCATATATTTTTGTCTGATGAGAATAATTTTCTACTAAGAAACACGATTTGCCGACAAAATACATGAATTTTCAGTTATTGAAGATAAATTCCAACCAAATATTTCAATTGTTAACTTAAAAGCTAAATTTTCAGCTACGAATGTGATAGTTAAATTTTTAGTTAAAAAAGTTAATTTTAAACCACAAAAGAAACGAATTATTAACGGAATAGTTACATTTTTCACCAAAGAGATGAGTCTTCAACCAAAAAGATAAATGTTTTAACAAAGTAATTAAACCTTTGAACAAATTGTTGAATTTTTGACCATATAATATAATTATTTAAGAAAATATTTTAATTTTTGACGAACAATTAAATTTTTAATCAAATTATTGAATTTTCGACTAAAACAAAAATTTTCTGCGTTACTTCCACTGCCCCTCCACCTAACTGTTACCAACCGCAGTTCTTGACGTAGCCCTCCCTCTGCGGTTAAATTGGTAATGCAGTTTTTTATGATCCCTTTCTAGTTTACCCAGTAAAAATTGAAAAGTCACTAGTTCACCAGTAATAGTTAAAAATTTTGATTAAAACAGTGCCAATTTCACTGCTTTCTTTTAAGAGAGCAGGCCTTTGCGAAACTTCTTAATGTTCAGCTACGTGGCTCAAACTTGGAAGAAATTTTGTTTAAAAATCTGAAAAAATAAGCAAGTGTCCTCTAATTAATTGATTCACCCTAATATGTATTCTATTTAATCGCTTAAATTATTATTTGAGTTATAAAAGCTCATCCTCTTATATTTCTTCTTACAGGTTCAACTTCATGGAAAAAAACAGCCAAAGTAACGTTTGCACCGATGCAACATCCAAATCCAGTTCATATTCCGGCGAACACTGAAGGTTTTATGAATCATTATTATTTGACAGCCCGTAATATCCGTGTAGAACTGAAGAATGAGGCCTTTACCGGAATACGGTCATATGATGGTCAATTCGTCATTGGAAGAGCAACCACGAATAATCGTGTCAACGCAATATATAGTTACGATACTCTGGAGCCTTGTAAAGTAAAAATAGTAGAAAGGCAGCAGCAATATGTTGGCATCGGAAATTATGTACTTGATGAAATCGATATTCGCACTGTACAGAAACGTGATGAGCCAACACCATTTCTACAGTAAAAACTAGAGATCCCATTTTTACAGTAAGCGTAGTGAATTTAGAGCCTGGCGATAGGCAAACCCACTAGTATCACGGAAAGGACACAAAAAAATTGCCGGGCCTCGGGATAAGATGTAAAACGCATGAGTGAGTGACTCACACTATAAGTGAATGGTGGCTGGTGGGGATGTTACCATGGCAATAATAAGTCTTGCCGTGTTCCTCTCACACATAACTAGCGCAAGCGCAGGACCTCTACATACTGAAGGTGGGGTCACTGTCACTTGCGCAACGAGGAGCGGACAGTTGAGTTCTGGTTTTCAAAGGCGAAGGTACACTTTTATAAGAAAAACGGAGCCGCCCTCCCAATTCTGGTTTAGAAAGAGTATTATTTTCTCAAGATTATTCTTGAATTCTTAATTAAGAAGCTCGACACTTTAAAAATTTACCAATTCACGTTTTTCTGAATTAGAGAAATATAGAATCTCAGCCTAATTGTAACTTCTACTTGTAACTCTCCCTACTTGAGAACGAAGCTTTTATTGTAAGTTTGGGTTTTAAATTCAATTGTCAAGAAATAAGGAAATTCATCCAGGGTGTCATTCACCGGTCGTATGCCACTGACTGGTGTCTTTACGTTTGTATTGAAACGGTTCAGTATATCAAGTTAATTTAATATTTATAAAAGCAATTATAAAGCGGGAGACACAGACAATAAAGACGTCTCTGAATGACTGCTAAAATTCTTCAACGAAAGAGTTACATAGATTGCTACTCGAAACAGGTGCCGTTGCGTGCGCAACCTCTCGACAAAGTGGGGATCGACGAGTCCGCGAGAACGGGACCAATATCATCGCTGGAGAGCGAACGGCAATTAGTCGATGAAAAGCACTACTAGGAGCGAGGTATACTGCGTTCGGCTCTTGGAATTATCGAAATAGATCTTCCAGGAATCTTGTTAGTCAGGGTGATTGGAAGGAAAGGCTGAATGATATTTCCTTCCATTCAAAATTGACAAAAGAGAATATCACATTTATGAACTTTTCAGAGTGTTTAGTAAAATCCGACACATAAACTTTTAGTGCTTCCCACAGCTTTGTGACGTGTCTGAACGTAACCCTATAGAGTGAAGTTAGAGTGCCAATTCGCCCACCCTTTTTTTTACCCATTTAATAGGAATTCAAGGGTTAACCGATTTATGGGGATTGTGATCTTGGGTATACTAATAGAGTTGTGGCTTAGTTCTTTTAGCGTTGATTCGTTAATAGAAACTGACGCTCGTTCGTGAAACTATCTACTAGATCTTTTACCCATTTTTATGGGAACTCATCTAGTTAGCGATTGAAAGGAAAAGTGTCGGCTTTAAATAAATTACGAAAGGATAATTAATTGTTTTTTTTTTATAAAAGTGAGTATTGAAGCTAATTTTGAACATTAGTAACATGTCTAAGATGCGCTAAAATACTCCTTTTTCAAAAATATGTTAGAACACTAAGAGGTAGTTTAATCAGGCGTGATTTTAAAACGAAAAATATCATTGATCATTGTTAGGAAAACCGTAAGAAACTCCGTCCCCAAATATTGCAACCTAATTTGGACGGAGTGGAGGACTGTTTATAACATTAGCTTCCATTTAAAAGCACAGCCTCTCCTGGGGAAGGGTTAGACATGTAGCTAGCTGGCGTTATTCGTTTATTCGAATAAAGTGAAAATTGTATATAACAAGACACGAAAAATGTAATTGTCACAAGATAATTCATTTGCAAATCTGTTCTCGCTTTCGTGAATCAAGTTTCTTTATTCAAAAGATAAATTTAGGGAAAAGTATGAAATCAACAGAAAAATGAGGATTTTTCAATTAAGAGCGATTGTAGACGCGGCGACCAGAGAAAATTATGTTTCCAGAGGATTTGTGCTAAAGAATTATTTTAATATTCGGGGATTTAGATTGGAAAAGAGTGATCTTCCATTTAATGCAGATTGGGAACCTCAAGTTGTAGATGTCTGTTTTATATAGTTGTGTCTGATAGATTAGTTCGTTTCCAGTTAATCGTCCTACCAGAATTGGTGCTGATGTGCATACTCGGTTCCAACTTCCTGAACAGGGCACATTAAATCGTCGAACGATCCGAAATCTATCAATGTGAATTAGAAAGAAGGAGAGGTCGATACAAGTAATCGGTAAAACTAAGTAAAAACTATTAAAGGGGAAATTGTCTCTGTGGCTCAGAAGTGTAAATCAAATAGAAAGTGCATGCTCTTATCAAGTGGAATAAGCGTAGTGCAACAGTACGTCGAGGTTAAGACTTCTAAATTAATATATATTTTTTAAAGTCAATGTTGTTATTGCCTTTTGGATCCAGAAATGAGGAATGTTTGATTTTTCACAAGCGAAACCAACGTTTCATCCCAGATGGGAGTCCTCGGCAGTGTTTTATTCTACAAAAATGATTTTTGCATGGCGTCATGCGAAAATTTTTTTGCTGGGTATGCTTGTAGGGGCTGTTGACATATTTTCGTAGCTAAGCCTTGGATTTGAACTATTTATTATATTTCCGACTCAGCGTATATTTAAACTTCAAACAATTTTTGAGTAATTTCCGTACTGAACAATTAATAATTTTATGAAATTGTTAGTTACGGTAATCTGAGATGTTTTTGTCTAAAATGTGGATCAACAGATAATATTATTACGAACCAACTATTCTTCAATTAAAAAAAAAAAAACATTGGATGCAATGGAAATTTTTCAGTAGAAGCAAATCAGAAACGGTCAAAGTAAGATATTCAGATAGTAGGGAGTATCTCTGGAATCCCCCCCCCCCCACTTATAACTCCACGCTCCGTTTTCAGCGAGTCAGGTTTCAGCGAGTCAGGTGTGTATTCACACACCTGACACACACACACACACACACCCAAAAATATTCAGGTGTGATTACCTGGGACCTCTTCCCTTTGTACAACGCTGGTGAGCGACGAATTCCCCTCATGCACGGCTGACTGGAAGTGTAGTCTGTGTATTCGCCGAAGCCATTTTTGTTTTTACTGCGTGCGTGTCATTGAGCTCGGGCTTGTTTAAAATTAATAAATTAGTTTTTTTCTCGCTCTTGTGACTTGAAATTGTAGTCAAATAATAGCATTTTTAATAGAGGAACATTTTCAAAGTACAAAAATACACACGCACAATAAAATGGAAATAAAATATGTAAATTTTTAGTTTAAAGAGTTAATTTAAAAAAAATTAATTACTTTTGCAACAAAATAGTTGAATTTTCTATTTGGGAAGTGTTTACTTAAAAAAAATGTTATCATTTAACTGCAATTTGACGTCACAATAGAAAAAAACTAATTCATTTATTTTAAACAAGCTTGCACTCAACGATGCGTGCGCAGTAAGAACAAGCATCTCGTCGTCGAATACACCGACTATGCTCAAAGTCAGCAGCGCATGAGGGGAATTTGTCGTTCACAAGTGCAGTAGAGAGGGAAGAGGTCTCAGGTAATCTTCGGAGAATTGACAACTGCTTGTCTGACGCGCTCGCTCAACGCGGAGCGAGAAGATATAGTCATTAGTGGACGGGATGAATTCCGGTGATTGTCCCTACTCTTTGAATATCTGACTTCGACCGTTCCTTCAATCGCTTCTACTGAAAAATTTGCTTATTTACGCTAAGGGTTTCTTTTCCTCGCGGAACGTCATATATGGAGAATCACAGTCGATACAGAGAACTGAATAAACTAGGTCAAAGTTATACTCTATGGTTACCTTATCTCTTGTGCATTTGTGCAATTAAAAAAGAAGTAAGAGGCAAATTTCTTTTTCGGGCTTTTTTGTGATGTTGCAGGTGGTTAGATAGAAAATTAAGAATTCAGTCAGATGAAGTGGGTTTTTGGTACCAATCAGTTCTTAATCAGTTATGTCGGATGATTTGGACACCAATGAATCTGACACTTTCGCTAGATTCTACGACGTAATTTTTGTCCTGTGATAATATCGTCAAAAAAGTTCACATTATACAATATAAAAACCATTTTTCTGCAATTAAATAATAATAATCATCCCACCTGGATCCAAACGTCTGTTTGACATTTAAAAATATCAAGCCTTTCATATTTCTATATCCTAAAGTCAATCACATCAATTTTGGAAAATTTATTTATTCAAAGGAACAATACAACCGTTTACATTAATTTATATTAATTGTTGAAAGATAGACAAATTAATGATGATAAAATTTGTTAATAAAATATCAAGTATATTTAAATACACATAGCATATATTTTTGCTGGTATGCACGCATGTAAAGTTAAATAGAAATTTAAGATAGAATTCTAGAGAGAGAGAGAGAGAGAGAGAGAGAGAGAGAGAGAGCGAGAAAAAACTCTAAATTTTAGGATCGGCACGAGTATATTAGAGCCATTTAGATAAAATTAGAGTCCATAATATTGAATCGTTAAAAATACCTTATACATTTAAACTATCAAAACAGAGCATCATTTAATTCGATTTCTTTTCTGCGGTTAGATTAGAAGACCTTAGATAGGCTAACTATTTATGAAAGAAATAGATTTATTAAATAATAATTAGTTCCAGATTATTGTAGTTTTATCAGGTATATGAGATTTTCACTAGAACTCCAAAGATACAAGAATTCCGGAAATCGGAGACTCCAAGTATACGTCTGTGAAAGGGGCTCCTACTCCTGTGAAGCTTAAATGTAGGGGGTAATGCTAAAAACGCACATACGCCTGCCACGCGCACGTGCATATCGCAATCACGACTGCGCGCACTTGCGTGCGTCTGGCACTCAAATAGGTCAGGAATAGCGGGGGGAAATTCCGTTTGCTCCTTTGGAGTCGGGACGCTCTATCTGTGGAGCACTCGTATCTTTAAAGTTGAAGTGTATTTGATTGTTTATCATGAAATATTGTTAAAAAGTATTAAAGATAGGATTGCGTTCTTAATTATTTGAATACTGCATGTACCTAAAAGTCACGGGTTATACTATGTTGTGTTAAATCAGTGAAATATATGTATTATGTTCTATAAATATACACCATAAACCTGAAAACATGTGTTATGATTCTTGACCAATTTATTCAACTTTCAAACAAACTTTTTGATTTCCATAGAAAGACACTAGGGTGGTTAAACAAGGCAATATTCGAATTTTGTTTGTGGATCTCATTTTTTGATGTACCCGAAGAAAGTGAATATGGACTGCTTTTTTTTATTGGAAAATAAAAAAAGTTGTGCCCAGCCCTACAATTCCTTCATGAGGATAACATGAGGAAAACCTAGTGATATACAACAGAATTTGGTTATACTGACACACTTAAGCTATTTGTAATTTGAAATTTCTTTATTAAGTCCGTAGGGCTGAAAAGTCCTCTAAGGAATAAGTGATATATTTATGAAAACCATATCTATTTATAAACTATGGCCGAAGTTAGATAACAGTCATGGTCAGATAATATTGTTCACAGTAAAGTTTTGTGTAAAATACAAAAAAATATAATGAGTATAATAAAAACTTGGTTGCTATTGTTGGTATTGTTCGAAGAATACAGTTCTCGATGGAAAACCGATAAAGTGGTCAGTAATTACTTTCTAAAACATTCAACTGATTGGATACAAAAAAAGTATTTTGTTAAATATTCTTCTTGTATTCAAAAGTAATTTTCTTAAATGAAAATTCATCTGCAGCACATTTGATTAATCATTGATAATTATTAATTTAGAAATTTCACTATTTAGGGTTTTTAGAAACTAGCATCACTATTTTTATAAATTGTTTAAACTATTTAGCTAAAAATGTAGGTAAATTGTTGCAAATTTCTCATTTTGGTTGCAAGGTTATCTTCTTGGTTGCAAATTTAAACTATTTGGTTCAAAATTAATGTATTTTGTTACTGATTCGTTTTTTGTATAGAAAATCAATCGAAAATGTATAAGTCGTATTAGGAAAATAACTTTTATCTAATAGTTTTTTTATAGCATTTGTCGTTCATCCCAAAAAATTATTTTTTATATACTGATTCATCACAAACTTAAAGGCCTGTTCAGGGGCCCATTGAAATTCTACATTATTGTAAATAAACATAGTTCGTAATGCATAAGAATAAAATTTTGAAACACGAAAATTATGAGATACTCAACAGCTCGTTTTTTCTAGGCTTTTCGTTCACATATCTCTATTTTTAGAAGAAAAATCAATTGTAATGTTACAAAGTGTATAGTTGGAAGTAGACCTCGAAATTTTTACTAATGTTAAAATAGCTTCTCATTAATATTTTCAAAAGTCACATAAATTTAACATATATAAAGAAAAATATAATATATATGTTTGGAATTGATGTAGTGACTTGTAAAAATACTTACTTGATAAGTTCTTAAAGCTGCAGTATACTGGGAATGTTGCCTCTTGATGAAATTTGAAAACTTTTCACCGAATTGTCAGCATTTTTTTTCTATTAACCAATATTTCAAACTTTAAAAGTATTGTAGTTTTGAGAATCAATAAATCCTTTACGAAAGTGTATCTCATATTTTGTTTCAATTTATTTGTTTATTTATTTAAAACATTGTACGGACAGGGCCCTTTATTACACATCAACTTATGGACTAATTGAAAATAAAACTTAAATCTAAATCAACCGAACAAGTATAATGGCCGCGATTGCTGATTAATTTGCGTAACAAATTGTTAAATTCTGTTGCATTGGTGTCGAAAAAGTAGAAACTGTTGTTGAACTTTTTATTTATAGCATTCACATCTTGACATATTCTAGATAACGTCGAATTCGCTCAATAGCTTGTGCGATAATGAGGTACATGAAAGAGTGTTTTTGATCAAAGAGATTTCACGGGTCCATTTAATTTAATTTCAGAAAGTTAACTAGGACAGTCAATGGAATTATTTAGTATATTGTGCAGGAATGCGAAACGAAAGAAACGGTTCTGAATTCGCTCGAATCTGATCTTACGAACGGCATATTGCAAAGACCAGATGACTGAACCATATTCTATAAGTGGACATACTAGTGAGAAGTAGAGAAGCCTTACGCAAGTGGGTTTTCAAGTTGAAAGGAATTTCAAATTAGGAATAACAGAGATCGAAGGGTCTTGTTTGCAGCAGCAGAAACCTGATCATCGGAGGATAATGTCTCATCAAAGTGTACCCCAATGTTATGCACACGCCTGACCCTGTTTAGCACCCCCCCCCCCACACCCGCCTATGAAATAGTTATACTTAGGAAATTGTTTTTTCCTAGAAAAATATATGACTACACATTTTTTAATACTAAGCTGCATCCCATTAATAGTGCACCAATCTTGCAATCGATCAAGGTCGTCCTGTAGATGAGCCGTTGTCATTTACATGTAGGAGGAACAAGGGAGGTCCCAGACGCGAGCCTTATGACACAGCAGGCGAGGCGAGTAACACTTCAGAGAGTTTTCCATTAAGACGTACTGATTGGAATCTACCATCCAAATGACTAGAAATCAATGAGAGTAAGTTAGAAGTAATCCCCAAAACTCTGAGCCTTGCTACTAGAATTCCGTGGTCAACTGTATCAAACACTTTAGAAAAATTAGTATAAACTGCGTCGACTTGAGAGCCCAATTCAAGCTTCTGTGATAAATAATGGGTGTAGATACAAAGATTAGTTACCGTAGATTTCTTCTCTTAAAACCGTGCTGATCCTCTATAATAGTGTTACTAGAAGCAAGGTAAAGATAGTCAAAAATAATAATCTAAAAACCTTTGGCTATGGAATTGAGTATAGTTATTGGTCTGTAGTTTTTTTAACATCGTTACGGTCACCTGATTTAAAGATGGGAACGCCTATGCCTTACTTCCACTCCTGAGGGAACTAACCCTTAGAGATTGACAAGTTAAAAATTAGGTGTAGTTGAGTAATAAACGCGGAGCGACACGACAACAGAAGAGAGCGGGTATACAATCAGGTCCGGCCCCTTTATTCTGATCTAATTCAGAAAGCTTGCATATAATTTCATTTTTACTGATTGTTAAATTGTAGAGGTCTGTAAAGTCATTTTGCTTAAAGTGGACATCGCTATAGATCGGCTCTTTATAGAAAGCCTTAAAATGTTTAGAAAAAAGTTCAGCAATATTCTCACTAGTGTTCGCGTGTTCGTCGTTAAAGAACAATTCGTTAGGCCAGTTATTATTGTTTCTGATAGCATTTATATAATTCCAAAAAGATTTAGGATTAGATATAATGGCACTTTCAGTGTTCGCAAGAAAGGATTTATAACATATATCCGAAAGCTTGATACATTACGTTCGAAGATTTGAAAATTGTTAGTAATCATTCAGATTGCAAGATTGTTTGCAATTAGTGTGAGCAATTTTCTTGTCAATAATACAATATTTAAATGACTGTCGAACCAAGGGGGATAAGAGGAGGGTTTAAAAATTGTTATGGGAACAAAGTAATTAATTGTAGTAAAAATATAAGTATAAAGAGTGTCTATACCCTCATCAATCGGACAAAGTTAGGTGTAAGGTGGTTTAAATCATTATCTACAAAGACCCCTCTAAGATCAAGTGTAAGAGGAGGGTGATAGTTATCTATGGGTAATGATGGATCAAATGATACGTGTAAGTTGTCAAGAATATTGTTGGTAAATAATAAGTCTAACAAAGCCCCGTGCACATTGCATTTGCTGTTCGATTGCGACAGATTTAAGTAATCAAGGAATTGGATAGAGTAGACGAGATGTCAATACGCAGCTGAGACGAACTAGGTTTCGAGATACAGCTGGGACCTTGTTCAACCGTTTTAACATTAGTGGTGATTTCTACACACCAGGGCAGTGTTCGGATGCAATTAGGACCCGACCACTATGTGCGTTTTCGCTAGTTTGAACGTTCCTATTGCACCTAAAGATATCGTAGCCTAGGAAACCGAACTCGACATTATCAATATTAGTATGGAGCCATGCCTAGGAATAATTAGGATGTTGTAAAAACTCAACGGGATACCCTGACGCAGGGAATCTTATTTAGTACGCACGCCCCTGACGTTCTGGTAGTAAAGTGTGATGGAAGAGTTGCTGGAGTCAGTCGTCTTGCGTGCATTGGCAGAGGGGTTATTGGTAGTGGTAGGAGAGACATGTGGTCCTACTTGCTTGAAGTGACGTTTTGCAAAGTTACGTTCGTATGATGTTTCACCTTTGTAACAGCTGGAATCCCTTGACGATACTTCACCGCGACATCTACTTCTCCCATTTGCAGAAGAGAGGCAAGCTCTCTCTTCAGTTCTCATAACTCCTCCAAATGAGCTTTTGTTTTGTCGTTTTTTATCTAGATTGCTTTCAGTCGGTTGATTCTGCCGGCATCCTTCAGGTTGCCAGTACCCTTCTTCACTATTATTGAGCATGCTATTTGGGACTATTTCAGAAAAAATCTCAGAAATTGTGGACATGGAGATTTCTTTGCTAATGGAGCTATCATCACTACTCTTCTCGGCAAAGCCAAAGATTATTAGGTTATTTTTCCTGGAGAATCTCTGCTCCATTTCAGACAGACCTTCATGTGTAAGTGCCTTGATGTCAGTGGATGGGTGGGAGGTATCAACAGATTTTAATTCTTCAATCGTACCTTTAGCAGCATCCATCCTGGCAGTTAGGTCTGCAACTCGCTTCTCCGTGTCATCTATACGCAAAATGGCATTGTCAATTTTCAAAGAAAGATTGTCGAATTTCTCGAAAAGCGAATTTATGGAAGTTGTGACCATTTCAAGCTCAAGCTTCATAGATGCAAAGCCACTTTTCATTATGCGTTCGATGTCCCCGACAGTAATAGGTGCAGAAGATGGTTCAGGCGAAGTCGGAGTGCGACCAGGGTGTTAAGAAGTTTGACATGCAGAGTACAATATCGCATCAATCATAGTTCCTTTGCATGCGCGACAAGTCTTCTCAGCTGGTATGAGTAGTTTGTCCGGCTTTTCCTTGGCAGGCATATTTGAACAAAAAACTAACAAATATCCAAAATAGTTCATGTACACTAGTCCATAGGTAATTTTGGGGTTATGTTGCAACACACTTGTACACAAAAATAACATCCTGGAGCGACCGCACTGCGTATTTGCGCAAAATTAATTGATAGCACCTAACAAAAAACTAAAGAATTTATCGTCACATCAAACTTACTAGTTTTCGAGCATTACCATACAGAAAATTATATATTTATTAGGGATCATCACCGACGCGACTTTAGCAGGCAGCGGCTATCTAATTTGCAAAAATTAGGTAATTTTTAGAAAATAGTAATGAGGCGTCATTTTTACTATAGTGAAAATTTCGAGATCTACTAGAAAATACGAGTTTTTTTAGTATTTCATAGGCGCTGTTTTGAATTTTTCAAAATTTTGAATTTCAAGCATGACAAAATATATATATTTTTTTACAATAAGGTAATCTTTTAATTGACACTTAAAAAGTTGTCACAAAAAAAAGATATAATGAGTTAAAGCAAATTTTTGCGCGGCCATCTTGCATTTTTTCAAAATTTGGAATTTCGATTGTCATCAAGTGCTTTTTAACCAATAAATCTGCCGTTGTTAGAATTTTAAGAGATTTCGTTCTTAATTCTGGAAATTGTAATTTAGATTTAAATTTAAGGTTTCACCAATTAGTAAATTTTCTAAAAACAATTTTTGCAGTTATAACCCATTTAGAATCTTCTTTCCGTTATAACCCATTTTGCAAGTATTGTAATATTTCTATTAATTAAATAAGTGAAAAGTTGATACAAAGTTGAAAAATTCAGAAAAAACCGCAACTTGCTATAAACAATTTAAGAAAAGATAATTATAAAAAGTAATAAATAGTCTGAAAATTTTTTTTTCCTTTGAATAGTTATTACTTTACTTAGTAGCAGACTTAATTGACAATAATTAATTATTGTCTCGCTATACTTAAAAATTGGACAAAAAGTGGAAATGTTTTTATAAAACAGCGACTATCTAACCCTATTCTATGACAAAATTGCTAAAAAGTACAATAAATTTTTTTAACAATTTATGTGAACATTTAATTATCAGTATCAATTATTATTTTACGTATGTATAAAAAACAAAGCCTATTAAACAAAACAGAAAAAATCATAATTATTGCCAAAAGCTCGGAAAACATTTTTTTTCATTTGTGGGTCTTTTTTTAAGGGGTGATGATTTCTTTTATTCACTCTGAATATTTTTTAAATAATTTTAAAGTTTGGTATTATACTCAGTTACTAATATTTGTTGCTTATTTTGTTAGGAAAAATTGGGGCCTTTCGAAATAGTAAAACTGTGGAATTGTTTACAAAAACTGTTTAATCATTTGCAAGATCGTACCTACTTTTAGTTACCTGTAATCAAGCACTGGTTTGGGCCACATTATCAGATTTTGGCTTGACCTATAATTTACACTATTATTACATGATACTAATTGTAAAATTGAATTCTGCGTTTCATTGTTTAAAAAATGAATAGTAAGCTTAATGTGTTTAAAGAGTATTTACATTCATGTCTGTACAATACAGGATGTGACTACTTGAAAAACAACTCTTAAAACAGCGTTATGTTTGCTATAAAATTACAATTTTTTTTTTAAATTTAAAATTTAAAAAAATAAATTGACCCAAAAATTATTAATTTTTAACAGAAGAGTTGAATTTTCAATGAAGAAATATTTTTGAAGATATAATAAGAAAAACTATTACCTAAACTGTTCTGGTATTAAGTCATAAGGAGGAATTTAAATAAAAAGTTGAATTTACAACACGCAAATATAAATTTTCTTACAACATAAATGAATTTTCGACTAAAAAAGATGAGTTCTCAACAAAAAAAGTAAATTTTCCACCAAATAGTTGAGTTTTTAGTAAAATAAAGTTCATTAAAAAATATTAATAAATTTCAACCAAAAATAAAATTTCAACTCAAAAGATTCATTTTCTACCATAAAAGAATGATTTTTAATAAAATACATACACTTTAATCAAAAATAGATAAGTTTCATTGTTCTTTAGGGGAACAAGTTTTTTACCATATGAAATACATTTTCAAAGAAATAATTGAATTTGCAAGCAGGCACAAGATTTTCAAACAGGAATATTAAACGTAGATAAAAAAAGTTTGAAGCAAACTAGAATGGTTAAATTTTTAGTTTAAAATTAATTTTGCTTCAAAGACTAATAAATTGTCCACTAAATTTTTAAATTTTGAATAGAATTTTCAACATAATAATTCAATTATCAAACAAAAAGGTTAATTTGTTACCAAAAAAGATCAATTTTTTACTAAAAAAGGTTAATTTTCAATAGAAAATAGAATAGCTCAATTTTCCGTGAGAGAAATAATGTCCTAACCAAATACCGTACATTTGCAATGCGATAGTTAAATGTTCAACCAAACAGGTAAATTTGCGACTATAAGGATTAAACATCTTTACAAAAAAATTGTTTACCGAAAATTTTCTAAAGTTTTTAGTTATAGAAATTTATTTTCGTTAAAAAAATAATATTAAACTTTTAAAAAACTCATTTTCTATCTAAAAAGAATATTTTTAAATAAAATAAAGGAATTTAAGAAAAATATTTTAATTTTGGTGTGATTTCCATCTAACAGTTGAATTTTTATCTAAAAAGATTAATTCGTCAACAAAAAGATTAATATTCTATCACAAAAAGCAACGTTTTAACAAGATACAAAAAATTTTCATACAAATAGCTGAATTTTCAACTGAAGAAGATTAATGTGTAAAAAACATAATGTCGTTAAATATCTCTCTAAAATTCATAAATTAAATAATAAATGTAGAAATCTTTAAAGAATTTTTAAATATTTCAAGAAAATAACAAATGTTCTAAAATTCCTCGGATAATTACTAATGTTGTTTCATTTAGAAAAATTAATTTTTGTAAAATAATAATAATGATTCTCAAACATTTCAAAAGATTTGCTCAAGCTTAAAAAATTTAAGATGAATTAAAATATTAAAATGATAAGAAAATTTGAATAATGTTAATTTCTAAGTATTTTCAAACAAAAAGTACAGAAGATTTTCAAGGATTTCCAAAGATTTGACGATAATAATATAAATATTTTTTTTAAAGTACTTGAGAAAATTCAAAGTGATACTTTATTTTAAAAACTTCATTTTAACAAAAATATGTTTACAAATATAAACAACTCAAAAGATAAAATTAGAATATTTTTAAAAGACATTTTGAAAGCCTTTTCAAAAATTCTAAACTAATTTAAAAGTTTAAAAGATACAAAAACTGGAGAAAATTTTAGAATTTGAATAAGACAAAGTTTATAAGATTTCTGGGCTAACTTCGAATTACTTTTTATTTAAAAAAAATTGGAATCATTTAAAAATATGTGTACGAATGGTTTTAAATATTGAAAAATAAGTTAAGATTCTAAAAGAGAACCAAAAAATGAAAGAAAATGTAAATTTTCTAAGATTTCCTAACTAAAAGTGCAGAAGCATTTTAAGAAATTCGAAAGGTTTCAAGATATTACAACAAATATTTTCTGCATATTTTTGAAGATTTTTAAACAACTCAAAGCATTTCGTAAACCGTCTGAGAAGAATCTCGAAGATTTTAACGCAATTGGAGGAATAATTCCAGCCAGCTTAAAAGATATTTAAGAATCTGAGCATTTTTGAAGAGAATACAAAAATTTGATAAGTTTAAAATATGTAAAAAATTTGTAAGATATTTTTTATTTTATTTTAAACTTTCAAAAGTTCTAAATATATTTAGAGATAAACTGAAGTTTTTTAAAAATTTTGCAAAATTTTGTAATATAAAAAAACCTTATTGCGAATTTTCTATGGAAAATTTCTTACAGGATATTGAAAAATTTTATGGAACTTTAATTCAGCTTAGCAGATATTTAGAACTTGTGGAAGTGTAAGAGAAATTTAAAGATAATTACATATTAAAAAAATTTAAATAAATATTTAAGAAGATATTTAGAATTTTTTGAGGAACTTTCAGAAAATATTTGTATTACTATTCCCAAAACTTTTTAAGCCCTGAAAAAGTTTCTGTACATTTGTCCGTAAATATTAAAAAATTAACATTTTTCAATTTTATGTTATCTTTTCAAATTTCTTTTTATTTCTAAAATTTAAAAAACTTTTTACATATCATTTCAAATTATTCTAATTCCCCTAACATTTGTGAAGATTCATTTAAAACTAAACAAATTTTCTTGAAATCTTCCCGATTTTTTTCGATAATTTTTTTAATCTCTTGGAATATTTTAGAATCTGTTTGAATTTTTAATAAAAATAACTTTTTTTAAAATAACTAATCATTTAAAGTTTATCCAGGAATCTTAAATTTTTTTCTCCCGAATTCTTTCCGAATTCTTAAAAAGCTTTGAAATTTGGTTCGAAATCTTCAAAATCTGAACCTTCTTAACACTTCTTAAAAAATATTCTTAAGATTCAAATGTTTTCATAATCTTTTCGAAATTTCCAAAACTTAGGAAAATCTTCCAGATTCTTCGAGGGAACCTTACTGTGCTCATTAAGTTTACTGTTTGTTTTTTAAACAATGATATTGAGAATTTAATTTAACACAAATGAAGGCTCATTACTTTTTTGAATAGCCTAGAGAAATTAAATTTATGGAAAAACGACGCAAGTTGCAATAAAATATTTTGTAACAATTTTTTTTCTAAAGGAGAGCGCACTTTTTTGAAATTATAAAGTAAGACATTGAAAATACTTTTGTTTCAATACCAATGCAAATTATGAATTGTTATATCATACATTTATTGAAATGATAGGCTGAATTTTACTAATTTGAAACTAATTTGAAAAGAAATTTCTTAATCAATTTATATAAATTATAAAAATAGACAATACATAATTCTTTAAATAATTACATAATGTTTTTAGAAGAATTTACAACTTCAAACAATGACCAACAATTACATTCCAATAACCCTGGAACATGAGTTCAATTTTTCAAAAATTCCAAATTTCCTCGTGTTCATTAAATAGGTTTATAAAGTGCCCGGGGGGCTTGTTAATATTGATATTTCGAAAAAAATTGCGTCAAAATTGTAAATTTATGTAAAATTTAGCTTTAAAATCGCGCGCTTTTCAGCAATTCTGATTTTAGTTTAATCCTAGCTAATCAAAACAGTGATTGTACCTTGACTTTAATTTCTTTCAGAATTATTATCAAAAATACTTTGCAATGAAAAATGTTCATAAACAAACTACAGAAATTATCCTTGCCAGGGTAATTTTTGTTGCAGATAATCTTTTCTCCAAAATCCGGGTGAAGATTACCCTAACATTTTTCTGTTACAGCAAGGTCGATTTTTTTTCATAAAAATAAAATCTAACCATGAATGTAAAGTTTAGAAATGGCTTTAGAATTTTTGAACTACAAACTTTCATGAAGGAAATTTATACAGAGTACTGAATTTGACTTAGTCAGTCATAACTTTAAATTTTTCTGAAAAAATTTTGGACAGTATTAGAAAGACCTTCTTTGATAGAATATTCAGACTAAAGCTATCTTGTTCTAAATATTCAAGAAAGTAGGATTCAAATCCCAATTCATATTTAAAATTTACTAGTTTTCATGTAAGAATAAATTTATATAATATTATAAATATTATCAAATATTATAAATAAAACCAAGAATCTAACGGCAAAATTGGGACAACCACCATAAAATTTTACTATTCAAATTTGCAGAAAAAGAAAAATTATTTTTTCATTGAAAAAAAAAGAAAACACTTTTACCCTTTGGACAAAACCAAAAGAGAGGAAAGAAAAATGAGAAGGCAACCAATCAAATTCTCTTCTTTCTCTTTTTTATTTTTTTCAACTTTTTGATCTTTATTATTTTTAAATCAGCATTCTTATCGAGGTGGAAAAATAACATAATAATAAAAAATGAAATTAAAAAATATTTATAAAAATTAAAAACTCTCAAGCAGACAGGAACAGCAGGATTTATTTTTGGTGTTGTTCCTGTCTGCTTAAGTGTTTCTTATTTATTTTTTTTATTATTAAATTGTTTGCCTTGACAAGGATTACTGTATGAGTGCCGAAACGTTGATTTCCATTTTTTATTCGTACCCAAATTTCGTTTCAAGCAACGCTGGATAGCCTAATTAAAAATAAAATATAGATTTTTGCAGATTTTGAACAAAAATTTTCGATGCTTTGTAAGAATTGTTAAAGTCTTTAAAAGAATAAAAAACATTTTCTTAATATTCCTAGGAAAATTGAAAATGATTTCTTTTTAATTTAATTTTACGTGAATATTTTTTAAAAATTCAAAAACTGTAAACAATGAATGTGGAATATTTAAGAAAATATTTTTGATTTTGCAGGGTAATTTCAAAAGTTAAAGAGGGATATCAGGAAAAAACTAAATAATCTTTAACAAATTATAAAAATTCTGAAAGTATTTTAAAAATATTGTAAAATTATAAAATAACTAAAACTACGTGCAGATTTTTAAAAAATTTTAAATTATATTTTGAAGTTTTTTAAAGATTTTAAAACTATTTGCTATGAAAATAAGTTAAATTTTAATTTAAAGAGTGTTCGATTTATTAAATAATTTAACCCTTTAATTTTTATTACTCCTAGCTAAAAATTGTTTAAAATTATTTGCAACTCAGTTTTTATTACTTTATAATTTAGACTATTTCGTTAGGAAGAAATTAAAATTGAGCACTAAATTTAATATTTCAAAGTAAAAGCTTCTAAAATGATAGAAGACTAAATTTTTATTAAATTAAAAAAATTATGATTGAACTTGAAAATTTATTGGACGAACTTTTCTCAAATGAAAAAATGAATTCACCCTAATTTTCACCAATGAAAATAAAAAAATTTAATTTTGAGCCTTAAAATTCAATAATTCTAAAAAAAATCGTTAAAAATTTGTCTATTCTCTGTGAAAATTCTTTTAAACTGAATGTTTAACTATTTTATGCTTGATTTCAAATTTGCATTTGAAAAGTTCAACTATTTTGTTGAAAATTCATTTTTTTTTAGTAAAACATTAATATTCTTGATTAAGAATGTATTTTGTTAAAAATTCAACTATTTTGTAGAAATTTTTTTTTCTGGATAAAAATAATTTTTTTAGTGTTAAAAAATGAACTATTATTTTGAAATTGCCTCTTCTTTTGGTTGAAAATTCTTTTCATAACTAAAATTTTCATATTCAATTTTCGGTTGAAAATAAATTTTTTTCAGTAGAAAGCTCAACTATTTGGTTAAAAATTTGTGTATCTTGTAGAAAATCAACGTTTCTGGTTGAAAATTTGTCTTTTTTGACAGAAAACTAATCTTCTTAATCTATTTGATTTTTTGCTTAAAAGTTACCTTTTTCAGTTGAAGATTTAACTATTTGATTAAAAATTAATATATTTCATCAAAAGTAATTTTTTTTAAAGAAAATTAATGTTTGTTGTTTAAAATTTATGGTAGAAGATTCTACTTTTTTCTAGAAAATTAATCTGTAATATTGAAATTTCACCTTTATTGTTTGAAGTTGAACTATTTGGTTAAAATTTTTTTTCTGGGTAAGGATTAATTATTTTCATTGAAAATGTGTCTTCTTGAGTAGAAAATGTATCTTTCTGGTTGAAAACTCATACATTTTGTTAAGTATTCGCCTTTTTTAGCAAAGGAATTTACCTTTTTGGTTAAGATTTTAACGATTTGGTTAAAAATACATCGATTTGTGGGAAAAATTTATAATTTCCTTAAAATACAAAAAAATGGTAAATTTATTCTTTCCACATATTATACAATCAGAAAAGTAATTGTCTGTGCTCTATTTTATTTCATTTTTTATGTTTACGAACAAATACTGCTTGAACAAATAAAGATTGTTTGAACGAATAAAAAATTTATTAAAAATTAAAAGAAATGTATCGAAATTATGTTATTATTCAACAAAACGTAGCATAGGATACTGATTTTAAAAAAAAATTGATATCTCTGGCCCAATTTTTAGCAATTTTGAAAATAGATACTAAATAATTATTTAAGTAATTACATGATGTTTTCAGAAAAATTCACTACTCCAAACAATGACAAAAAATTACATTTCAATCACAAAATACAATTATTTTTTTGGATTAAATAATAGTTTGAACAATTTATATTTTGTTGAAATAATTGTAAATTGTTGAAAAAGTCATGGTAAATATATATAGTATGGTTTCATTTCTTAGACACTCCTCTTATATACCTAAAAAACTTGGCACGTTTCGATAAAACTCGGGAACATGAGTTCGATTTTTCGAAAATTTTTAATTTTTTCATGTTATTTAAATGGGATTTTAAAGTGCGCGGTGGCACGTATTAATATTCGAATTTCGAAAAAAATGCGGATTTTTGTTCTTTGGAAATGGAAACTTTGCCTTAAATTAAGGAACACTAAATGAAAATTGTGGGGTGGGCTTGATAAAAAAATTTTCCTCATCTCCCGTACCACTGTACCCAGAAGTTTTTAGTAGAATCTTAATTTAGAATGGCCTACTTACAAAATGATTGTACATTATAGGAAGTGAAATATTAATGCTCTAAACAAAAAAAGACGCCTGTTCAAACTATTGTTTTACATGGTTTGTTTAGAAAAAGCAAATTCTTTTTTGATTTTATTTGTGTAGCGTTTTTAGAATTGTAAATACACTGAAACCGCGAGATACGGCTCCCAGAATTTTTTCTTCCGAGATTTGACGCAGCGCAGCGGGGATTGATGAGATAAGTAAGGGGGGGGGGGGTGCTCGAAGTGCTTACTCACACTTGACTGTTTACATTCGGAGTGAACCTTTTCTGGGAAGTCAGGTCCAAGGTCAGCCCCAAAACTGGCACTCAGTCTAGGGTACCGTTTTTAGAATTGCAAATAACTAATAATGCAATAAGGTGGTTGGATATACGATATGACAGTTATTGTTCACCTGATTAAACAAAAAAGTAAATTCCTTTGTAGTTCCTCTGATTTGCACTACACACTTAAATAGCAAACATGGCAAAATTTGTCTACCTTTGAATCGAGAAAAACCTATTTTTAAAATACAAATATCCGGGATTAGAACGTTTTTCCCTTCCAATATTACCTTACAATAATGTGTATAAATAAGCATGTATTTTCTGGTAGAAATTTAGAATAATCGTCAGTTTCGACGTTCACGAAGTTATTTAAAAGTTTTTTTTTATCTGTATGGTCACGGAAAATGAAGCTCCCTGTTTCCACTTTGTTCCTCCCGTTAGCGGTCTTCTTCATTTCTATTGGTAAATACAATAATATATTTTTTAATTTCATCATTAGATCAGGTTGCTTTTATATATTTTAATTGCTCTGAAAGAATTTCAATCTTCTTCTTGTTTTAATAAGGTTAAAAAAGTTACAAGACCGGGTTTTTTTATTCAAATTTTTCATATTTAACTGTTAGTATTTTTATAATTTTCTCTAAGTTAATATATACATTCCTAAATAAACTTAAAAATTGTTAGTTCGGCCAAATATTCAGTTTGCAGGATATGGTACTGCTATTTTGTTAGTTGGGACAGCCATAATCGAATAGTCACGCCAACTAATGGAACTGTTGTACGAACTAATAAAATAGTCGTATCAACTATTAAAATAGCTGTGCCATACCTTACTAAGTAAGTAGTTGGCTCAACTAACTTTTTTCCAGTTTAAATTTACATACTTTTATTAAGCAATTACAGGGTGGACCGGGAAAAGGTGAAAATCGGGAAATGACCGGAAATTTTCTGAAAACGGAAAAACCGGGAAATAACAGTGAATTTATTTCTTGAACAGGAATTTTACGAAATTTTCAGAAGAAAAATCTGCCCAGCTCGATTTCAACAGTTGTTAAAATAATTTAAGTTCACTCTTTAAGTTTTATACGATTAAATGAATTTGAAGTTACAATTTTTTATTAAAAACAGTTTTATTTTATCAACTTTGAATTTAAATAAATAAATAATTTTTTGAATTGATCTGTACTTCAAGTATAAAAATATGGGTAATAATTGATTTGACAAAACAATTCTAGATCCGTTAAAAATTTGAGAATTTCTAGATTGTTACTTTCTCAATTTAAACGTCTTAATAAGAATTGAAATGAAAATATCATTTATTCCAATAATTTTATTTTCAAATACAAATTGTAATGATTCATCAATAACATATTTTTAATTCAAGGTATTAGGTCTTCCTTTATAGTAAGTTTTATATTAATTTTAATTAAGATATTTATAGTATATAATTTCGTTTCATTTTTTTAGCCTTTAAAAATGTGAACGTGCGTTTAAAACTTTCTAAGCTATTTGCAACTTAAAAATAAATTTATAATAATATAATCCCAACTAAAGGTTTTTATTAAATTTAAAATATTGTTTAGGTCTGAATTATTTAATTTTAACCCATTTAATTTAAAATTCTTTAATTTTGAAAAAAGAATTAGTATTTAATATTTAACAATGATTCACTGTTCATCCACTTTATACGTGTAAATTATTAGGAATTTGAATAGACCATTTTTCAACTGATAAAGTTTTAAAGTTTAATTTCAAATTTTTGAAATTCAAGAGTTCCACTTTAAATGCTATAATTTCTTGTTTATTGTTTATTGCTTCAAGCGGAAAAAATTTTAGAATAAAGTTCAATTTTTAAAATTTAATTGCCCGTGAAAAATATTTTCAAACCTAAACCTAAATAAATTAATTACTTTCCACGGTTATAAATAGTTAAAATTAAGGTTTGTTTGTATTGTTAATTGTAATAGTATTACAACTTTATATCAAAAATATTAAGTTAATTTTTTATTTCAGTATACTAATTTTTGCTCAAAGTTAATGAAATTAAAAATATTTTGTCTTAATATTTGTTCTATAAAAATCAATATTTATTTTATATTGACCGAGTCCATTTCAAATCAGACAGGACTCTACACTTGAAATATCAGAATCTTTTGAGGAAGAAATATGCCGTTTTTTATAAAAAATAAGGCGATAATTTTTTACAATTCGCAAAAATAAATTTTTCATTCAAACCTTTACCACTTTTGATACAAATAAGATAACTATTATTTTATTTTTGTATATAAGAGCGAGCATCATCTTTGAATTACAAATGACAACATTTCAACTACTTTAATAAAATTGCCCAGTTTTCAACTTTTCAGTTGATATTTTTCAATTTTGAGATCTCATTTATTGAAATTTCAACAACTTTAAATTATTTATGATAAAATTTTCAAAATTATATAAATTATGTTATAGTATAGTATTCGAGAAGGCAAAAAATTGATTCCAATGAATTTTTTTTATCAAAGGAAAATTTACTAGAGTTATAGCATAGCTATCGAGACTGATTTTTGAATTTGGTTTTCAATTTTTTGCAAATAAATAAATATGACGAAAAAATGGCAATTTTTTCTATTTGACGTTTTCGCTGCTCGCCAATAACAGAAAAATGGTTGAAATCGCTTCAGTTGCATAAAATAAAATTAGTTAAGAATATTTAAATAATAGACAATGTACAAAAAAATTTGATAAGAAAATTATTTGTTGAACAAATTTTTTCTTTCATCTTTCATAAATATACGTTTTTGTAAGTTATGTTGCAAGAAATTTAAATGAAAACAATATGATATAAAACAATTTCTCTTATGATTATAATTGTTTATATTATAAACAAATTTAATGTACAAATGCATTCATCAGGCGTTTGTCGACGGAAAAATTAGTTGCTGAAATTCTAATAAAGTTTCTAACTAAAAAGACTGGCATTGAAAAACCTGAATCTTTCTGCCGACAAATGCCCAAATAATGTATTTGTTTATTTTTTTTTTTGAAAAATCATAGGTTAATCAACAAATTATGAATTTTTCTCAAATTTTCATAAAGCTCCTAATTTATAAAAATGTACATTGGAAAAAAAACAATTTTTCAGTAGAAAAATTCCTAATTACAGCATTTGTTCATTAAATTTGGTTATAATATAAAGAATTATAATCTTAAGAGAAATATTTTTTAAATTTCATATAATTTGCATTCAAATTTCTTGAAATATAACTAGAAAAAACTTATAATTATTGAAAATCATAGAAAAAATTTTTTCAAGGAATAATTTGTTTATAAATCATTTTGTTGCTTAATATATAATATTGAAACACCTTTAGCGAAATTAATAGTGACAATTTTGATTTTTTATTGAAAATTTAATAATAATTCATATTATAATTATTTTTCGTGGAAAATTTTCTCAATATCGTTATGATAAATTAATAACCCAGTGGGCACAAAGTTTGGCGACGTCTTTACGACATCGTTACGACATCTTTACGACAACCTTACGACATCCTATGTCCATGTCGTTAAGGTGTCTTTACGATATCGTAAATAAGTCGTATGATCTGACGATGTCTTTACGATATCGCAAAGACACCAAAACGATATCGACACAGAATGTCGTAAAGATGTCGTAAAGATGCCATAACGATGTCGTAAAGACGTCACCAAATGTTGTGCTCACTGGGGATATTCATTTAAATAACATTTTCCCTATAGTTTTAAATTTAATATTAGATCTTAAGTTATTTAAAAATTTTTAAATTTATCTGCTATATCATCAGAGATTGTACCTTACCGATAGTAGATCAACCCTCCAAGCCATGAAGGCAGAAAATGTACACAATATCGATCAAGTTAAGAATCTTCAATAACAGAAAAATGCTTAATGTCTTAATAAGACTAGATGGAAAATAATATTTTTAAATCAAAAATTATTTCTTGAAAAAAAGATCCTACTCCATCTTCACTCCATTGGGAATCGAACCACAAAACTTCTGATTTCCGGTCAGGTGCTTTTCCAATGAAGCTATTAGAGGGAAAATAATTACTTGTACCATTAATACCTAGCTACAAATTAGCGTTATGTTCTTGAATTAAGAGTTCTTATTCTGATCCCTCTAATAGCTTAATTGGAAAAGCATCTGACCGGAAATCAGAAGTTTTGTGTTTCGATTACCAATGGAGTGAAGATGAAGTAGGATCTTTTTTTCAAGAAATAATTTTAATTTAGATTTTAAGTTAATTAAATGGTTAATAATTATTAATATTTTATTGAATAATTACACATACTATATCCAATAATTGTTTTCTACTTCGTGGTCCAATTGGATGGGGGGGGAGTAGAGTGGAGGTAGAAATACAGTGCTTGAGGGGGGGGGGGGGAAAGAAGGTAAGGTGGAGGCAGGTACGCAGAGCTGCAGAGGGGTGAAGGAACGGGAAGGCGGTTGAAGGATAGATGTGGGAAAACGTAGGAAGTCCACGGAACGTGCTCGAATCCGGGCGCTAATAGGGCGGACCCTAGTTCCGTGAGGCCGCACGCGTGCCGGAGGTCTGGTGCGTGTCCTCAAGGGCGGCGAGCCAGCGGTCAAGGCCTTGCATCCCTTAGGGAGGGTTGGCTTGACTGGTGGGGGGAGGCAAGTACACGCGCTTGATGTCCTCTTTACGAGCTTCCGCCAAGCGGATAGTCCGTCCATGGGCGGTGCCGATGGAGACCTGAATGCTATGTGGACGTCGAGTGCGGCATTTGTTTTAATTTGTTGGTGGGGGAGGGGAAGGAGGGTTAAGGAAGAAGGGAAGGAGAGAAATCTTGGGTACTGCGTGGGG
>NC_046657.1:142914388-142935808 GCF_010883055.1 Belonocnema kinseyi
CCACCCAGCTTACTACTCAAAATTAAAATTTCTTCGGTGATTCCCACCAGAATATCTCGGGGGCGGTGACCCGAGCAAAGATGGAGAGAACGTCTCCGGCGTTTTAAAAGCGGACAGGATCAGCGTATCCGATCTTGATTCCTCGGAGGCGATAGCTGCACGCGGTGTGCAGAGAGGAGCCTGTACTGGCGATTTCGAACTCGCACGCGGATTCTGGCCAGAAGACTGGGGCTCCGCGCTTGTGCTAGGTCGTGGGTATTCGGCGTTGCCGGCGGTTCCAGCCTCGCTGGACTCTTCAATGGGTATGAAATGGATGCTCATTAACTCCCCGGGTGCGGGGAGGGCTACTGTCGGAGGTACCCTGAGTTTCCAAGGACAGGGCGGCGAGTCAGGGCAGTCCCTAACAATGGGACGACTGGGTCCGTCTACGGATTCGTTCCGTCGAGTCAGGTTGACTGGCAGGAAGACGTACCTCGGTTCTTCCACGAAGCGAGGTACCCGCAATGTGCCGATGAGACACGACACTGAAAGGTCGACCCGCTGGTGACAACTCGGTTGTTCAGGATGGTAGAAGGAACAATCTGAGAACTGTCGATATCTTAGATTCGTTTATTGGCAAGGTGAGGAGGAAGAGCGTAGCTCTGACTCCTTAGAAATTCGAACACGAACTGTCCTTACTTACTACTCCTCGAATCTCGGTGACCGCGCGGGAGGGTGGCCGAGAGCAGTGGCAGCGGCAGCGGGCCCGCTGATTAGTTGCGAGATCGACAACGAAGTCGCAGCCAGCAGTGGGGGAGCGCTGCCTCGGTTCTCATGCGTCATCACCAATGGTCCTTCTACCCCACTTAAGGAATCGTTAATTTCTTACAAGTTATATTCAGATATGTAAAGGAACCAATGTACTTTAAACTACATAATGATGAAAAGTCGATTACTGAGCTTATTCCTAACTTAAATAAAATACCAACCAGGCGGGGGGGGTGCATCTTTTGTTCCTTTCGACCAAAGTTTAAATATTGATATTTTTTTCTTTTTATTAATTTTTGTTGTAAAAAAAGGGAGGACGGCCGCAAAGACACATCGGGTCCAATCGTTATCCGGCGACCTCGAGTTGCAGGCTGGACAGCTTGATTTCTTTCTAGATTTTTTTACTTTTTCCATGTTTAACTTAATTTAATTTTTATCAAGTGCCTTTCAACACGAAGTGCCGGTTGAGCTCCACGGTTTCGTCAGTGCGCTAAAGGGAGAAAAGAAGCGTGGAGAAAGGGAGAGGAAAGAGAGGAAAGAGAGGAGAGGAGGCGCGCGTTGGAGAGAGTGAGAGAGGCACTGGCGTACGTGCTCGAAGCCTGTCGCAATGTTTTCGTGCGAAACGAAAACAAGACGGCAGGCTTATGTTTATCTTGGAGAAAGGACCTTCCGGGCTATTACGGCCACACAGCTACGCGGCAGATGTGCTGCGAACGAAACTGATGAGTTTACAAGGGGGTAGGCAAACTTGTCGTCTGAATCCCAAGAGTCCCCAATTTGTCACGTAAGTCCTTCACTCAGAATTTCCTCTCGGAAAATTCTAAGTGAAATCGTGTGAACAGATTGTTGGATCTTGAGGTTCTCATTCTGTCGTTCGACATACAACAAACCCACCCCTTCCCGGATAGAGTTTGCTTACCCCTGTTAATAATAACAAATAGGTCCGTCCACCCGTACCCCTGGTTAGTGGGTTCTATACTGACCTAACTAAGTTCAAATCAGGATGTCTTGCGGCAGCCCTGACGAGGCCCTAACTATACATATCTATTCGGGTGCCTTGCGGCAGCCTGGTCCTAAGCTAAACTATAAACGACACTTCGCGGTGGTCGTTTGCCTATATTATTTACATTTAATGGCGCCTCCTCCGAGGCGCATACGCTCTAGCGTCCCAGTATACAACGGGCGCTCGCTGCCGAAGATTGTAGCGCCGTCCGGCGTTGTCCTCTGCCCCGTCTTCACGCCCGACGTTGGTTTTTGATGTGTGATGCGCCTCCTCGGCGGCACCATGGCTGACCAGTCGGCGCCCGGTTTGGCCGGCTGCTTCCTCCTGCTCGTTGTCGCTCGCTCCTTCGTCGTGATTCGCTCTTTCGTCGTCACTCGTGTGATGGGACGAGCTGTCCCCATCGCCCTCCTCCCTATTGACGGTTTTGATAGGGTAATCGTTCGCTGCGCCGCCGACGTTTTCGGCTAATGTTTCGTGCGCGGGTGGTGGCCTGCCACCCTCTGGATCGATCGTAATCGCTCCTTCCGCCTCGTGCGCTGGTGACAGCACCACCTTCTCAGGCGCCGGTGCTGGCACTAAGGTGTTTCCGTGCACTTTCTGAGCGACCCCGTCCCTCCAGATCCAATATAACTCGCCCGAGACATGATCGAGGATCTGGTAGGGGCCCAGTCGGGCTGGGGCCAGTTTGGCGTTATAACCATCTGCTTTGTTGGAGAGTCGGTGGTTCGGTGCGTATACCCAATCTCCCGGAAAATAGCGTGGTAGACTAGGCGTGGCAGCATACCGAGCCTGGTATTCTGCCTGCCGCTGACGAGCGCCCTGCTCGCGGTCCTCATGTTCCGCTGTCGGCGGATCGCTGTCGGATTCCGGTTGTAGCGCCCATTCGCCTGGGCGAAGGATCATCTTTCCCATGAGGAGATGACTGGGCGTTACACCCGTGGCCGCGTTCTTGCGACGCCGTAATCCGAAAAGTAAATCTGGCAAGTGTTTATCCCACGTTCGTTGGCTTCCTTCGTACAGGTGGAGTCGCAGTCCCTTCTTCAATTCCTGGTTTCTCCGTTTGGTGAGATTGGCCCGTGGATGGTACACGGGGGTCATCCAGAGCTCGCAACCCCACCGACGGCTCGCCTCAGCCCCGGTCTGGCCCGTGAATTAAGGCCCGTTGTCACTGAGGACTCTCCGTGGGTATCCGAATCGACTGAAGACCTCCTCTTCCACCAGTTTAATGATCTTAGGAGCCTCGGACGTCCGAAGGGGGAAGGCTTCCACCCAACGGGTGAATAGGTCAGTTACAACTAATATGAAACTGTTACCTCGACTTGTGCGGGGATACGGTCCCATCAGGTCGACGGCAACCGTATCCCAAGCTCGTCTCATTGGTCGTGGCCTCTGTCCATCCGGCTGCCGCCCTCGTACTGGCTTGCAATAAATGCATAAGTGGCAACCGGCTACGTATCTGCGGATCTCTCGGCTCATTCCTGGCCAATAAAAGTTCTCTTTTATGGAACGGATCGTCTCATCCGTCCCCGGGTGCTCTGCTACGGCAGCGTCATGGTACTTCCACATTAATTTCTGTCGCATTCCGGTGGGTACCAAAATCTCCAGATCTTGGTGGTGTCTTGGCACCACCATCCTCGTTCGGTCAGTCGGTGACGGCTGACAAAACTCGGCGTCCCCCGGTGATCGGGCCGGTGAACTAGTTAGCTCTCTGCATCTGAGAACGTCCTTCGTTATTTTCTCGTCCTCCTGCTGAGCTCCGATCACTTCTTGAAACAGCGGCGGCCGTGCGAGTGCACTCAAAACTGGCACTGACGGGGAGCTGTCGGGGTGGGCAGTTTTGTTAGTCGGTGGCAGCATTATCTCGAGATCTGGCTCGCCGGGCGATAGTTCGCCATGATCGGGATGCCGGGAGAGGGCATCGGGCAATTCGTTTCACTTTCCGGGCACGTGCTCAACGGTGCGTGGAAAGCGGCTGAGGAAGAGGTCCCACCTGGTCAATTTGTCCCTCGTATCCTTCTGACGTTCCAACCAGGTGAGCGTCTTGCTGTCCGTCCTCAAGGTGAACGGTCGATCCTCCAGGAAGGGACGGTACCTCTTGATCGCCCATACGATGGCGAGGCACTCTTGCTCGTTACAATGATAACGAGCTTCGGTGGGTGAAAACTTGGCGCTGGCAAAGGAAACTATGCGCCGTTTGCCGTCGGGCTCGACCTGCATTAAGACGGCACCCATTCCGCGGGCACTGGCGTCTGTTTGCAGAACGAACCTTAAAACGGGGTCGGGTCGGCTCAACGTGATCGGCTTTTGGAAGGCGGCTTTGGCCTCTTCGAAGTGCTTGTGGTTCTCCGCTGTCATCCGGTAAGGCCTCTTGGTTGACAGCATATCGGATAACGGGGAGAGAATAATCGAAGAATTGGGAATGTATTCCTTCACCCAGTTACAAATGCCCAGGAACGAACGCATCTCCCTTCGAGTTCGAGGTGGCGCGGCATTTCTTATTGCTTCTACGTGCTCGGTTTGCGCCGAGTTACCCTCCGTCCTGACCATATGTCCCAGATACGGCAGGGTGGTTTGGCCGAAACTACATTTCGCCGGTGCGACCGTCAGACCGTAGATGCCTAGCCTTTCAAACCCTAAGGCTAAGTGAAGCAGGTGCTCCGTCCAATTTTTCGAATAAACGACGATGTCGTCGACGTAGGCTATTGCGTATATCCCCCATTGCTCGGCCAGGACATGACGCATTAAGTTCTGGAAAGTGCCGGGTGCATTCTTGAGGCCAAAAGGCATCACCCGGAACTGAAACTGTTCTCCTCCTGGGGTTGAGAAGGCCGTGTACTGGCGCGAGCCTTGCGACATTGGTACCTGCCAGTACCCGCTCTTTAAGTCCAGTGTGGAGAAAATTTTGGCCGTACCGAGGTCCATTAATGTCTCATGGATCCTTGGTAGGCACTGTGAGCGCCTACCGTCATGACGTTTAAACGACGGTAGCCTACAAAGAAACGGTAACCACCCTCCTTCTTACCGGCGATTACAATGGCTGAGCTGAAGGGTGACGTGGTGGGCTCAATGACGCCGTCGCGAAGCATTTCGCGGACTTGGACATCAATGTACTGACGTTTCTCGTGGGAGTACCTCCTGGGGGCTTCGCGGACTGGATGGCCGTCCTTCAGCTGGACAGGGCGGCGAGTCAGGGCAGTCCCTAACAATGGGACGACTGGGTCCGTCTACGGATTCGTTCCGTCGAGTCAGGTTGACTGGCAGGAAGACGTACCTCGGTTCTTCCACGAAGCGAGGTACCCGCAATGTGAGGGGCTTTTCCCGACTAGAAAAAGGACGTCTCCTCCGGGGATCCCGCGTGTCGTCGATTCCCCTACGAATCTCTAAGAGATTCCATCCCCCCGGTACTTCGAGTCCAGGGACGCCGGGATCGTATGGTGGCCCGACTACTCGCGGTGGCGCGACGACGGCTGTTAGTCTGGCCCATTCCCCTTCTCCCCGTAAGCGGCGTTCCTCGAGCTGCCTAGCTCGACGCTCGTCTGCCTCACGTCGCCGCCGTTCTTCCGCACCTCGCCTATTCTCTTCAACGGCTCTCAACCGTTGGCGTTCTAAATGCTCGGCTCGTCGGGCCGCGAGGCGTCTCTCTCTCTCCTCTGGCGTGAGCGCTGCCTCCTCGGCCTGCCGCGCCCAACGAAGCCTGGTCCGGTGATTAGGGCGTGGTCCTCTGCCTTCCCTTGTCATCAAAGGGGGTGTTTAAGGCACGTTCCGTACACGCGGCGGTTTCCCAAGTAGAGCACCCGGATAGCCCGATCCCGGCTGCTGTGTCGAGGTGACACACGGCCCGCTTCTAATGCCCTTCAATGGCGGCGCGACAACCTTTCGGCCGACAGCGTCACCACAGAAAGGGATTAAATCAATCGAGGAGAAAACAACCTTTCGGCCGATGTTCCACCCGATTGACGAAGGCACCGAGTTCACGGGGATGGCACTGACAGGCTAGGCCCGGCACCACAAACCCTCCTGACACACGCGGTTTCACTAGTTGAACGACGATGCTTCACGACACTGGCACGGAAGATAATGAGAAAAAAAATTCACTGCGATGGAAAAGAGAACCAAAAGGAAGAAAAGAAAAAAAAACTTTCTCGAACACACGTTCATTTCGATGGCAGGGCCGATGAGACACGACACTGCAAGGTCAACCCTCTGGTGACAACTCGGTTGTTCAGGATGGTAGAAGGAACAATCGAAGAACTGTCGATATCTTAGCTTCATTTATTGGCAAGGTGAGGAGGAAGAGCGTAGCTCTGACTCCTTAGAAATTCGAACACGAACTGTCCTTACTTACTACTCCTCGACTCTCGGTGACCACGACTAGAACGGTGACTAGAACGGCCGCTGGAGTTTTTAGCTTTTAATTATTTATTCAATTACTTATTCAATAAAAATTATTAAGCAAAATGACAACTCCAATGGCCTTTCTACCCCACTTAAGGAATCGTTAATTTCTTACAAGGTATATTCAGATATGCAAAGGAACCAATGTACTTTAAACTACATAATGATCAAAAGTCGATTACTGAGCTTATTCCGACCTTAAATAAAATACCAACCAGGTGGGGGGGGGGGCATCTTTTGTTCCTTTTGACCAAAGTTTAAATATTGTTTTTTTTTTCTTTTAATTAATTCTTGTTGTAAAAATAAGGGAGGACGGCCGCAAACACCCATCGGGTCCAATCGTTATCCGGCGACCTCGAGTTGCAGGCTGGACAGCTTGATTTCTTTCTAGATTTTTTTACTTTTTCCATGTTTAACTTAATTTAATTTTTATCAAGTGCCTTTCAACACGAAGTGCCGGTTGAGCTCCACGGTTTCGCCAGTGCGCTAAAGGGAGAAAAGAAGCGTGGAGAAAGAGACAGGAAAGAGAGTAAAGAGAGGAAAGAGAGGAAAGAGAGGAGAGGAGGCGCGCGTTGGAGAGAGTGAGAGAGGAACTGGCGTACGTGCTCGAAGCCTGTCGCAATGTTTTCGTGCGAAACGAAAACAAGACGGCAGGCTCATGTTTATCTTGGAGAAAGGACCTTCCGGGCTATTACGGCCACACAGCTACGCGGCAGATGTGCTGCGAACAAAGCTAATGAGTTTACAAGGGGGTAGGCAAACTCGTCGTCTGAATCCCAAGAGTCCCCAATTTGTCACGTAAGTCCTTCAGTCAGAATTTCCTCTCGGAAAATTCTAAGTGAAATCGTGTGAACAGATTGTTGGCTCTTGAGGTTCTCATTCTGTCGTTCGACATGCAACATAATGTCACAAATCTACCTAGAGGATCTCTAGAGTAGCCTAGTCATTTTCCTCGTGCAGACTACTTTTTTTGTGGGCCGGCGTTTTTATATAAAATTTTAAATAATAAAAATCATCCTTTTTTGTTTCTTTTTACAGAATTGAGTTCACAAATCCCCTGTTTCTCACCAAAAACCGGGACAAGTACACTACGACCAGGTGAAATAGTGACAATTAAAAGTGGTCATAAAGCTTTTAAAAATATTTACTACATATCACGTAATTGCAAGAGAGTCAAACTAGGAAGTTTTCAAGGATTAATAGGAGAGAATGGTTATGTAATTGCAAGAGTGGTGGGTACATATGGTCACGTATTATTTGAAGGGGAGAATGTAAGGGCTGCAGTAAAAATTACAAAGCCTTATGGTACACGTCTGTTATCACCATGCGAAGCTGAGAAACTACACGACGTATCCCCGGAAAATGAGCAGATTCCTAGAGAATATGATCTTGGCCCATCCCAGGTAATCACACCTATGCCCAATGCTATTAGAAATCCAGCAGACATATACCCATTGGCTCCCATGATACAAAGGAGCCCATAATATTATGAATTAAGTGTTCTCAATTAATTCTACATGTTATTAATTCATTGAAATATATTAACTCTTGACTATAAATAAATACACCTATTCTGCAAACGTGTTATTTTATTTATTGCCCTGTCAATTCAACTTCATAATAAACTTCCTGATAACTAAAGACATAAATGGATACACATGGGCAGGAAAATAGGGATTAAATAGGATAGACGAAATTTAAGATTGCCTAACCGATAGAAAAGGATAGAGGTGGATAAGCTGTGGATTTACTTAGATATAAAGACTAAAATTTAAGAAGACAAGGCTATCTTAGATTTTGTGAAAGACACGAAAAGATTCAATAAAATAAAATAGGGATTGAAAAAGAAAGACAAGATTTTGGATTGCGCAATGGAAATGGGATCAAGATGGATACATCGGTTCTCTCCATTTCAATCTTAAAGATATAAAATGATTCAAACGGATGGAGACTATATTCATTTACTTTCAGCAGGGTGACAAGTTATCAGTGATGCATAACGATAAGAGATGTTCGGTTATTTCGCTAAATTCTAATTGTTTAAGAATCAATGTCATAATTGAGCTGCCGGATCAAGTAAGCACACATAAACTTATTTCGCCGGAAACGGGAAGACTCCTAAGGCTCTCAATAAAATTTCTAATTTTAATTTTTAAAGACTATATTTATATTTAGAATTTCACTGCGCATTTTTTTTACAGGAAAAAAGATGTAGCTTTTTTAGTTTTCTAGTTAAATCCAAAAGCGGACTTTTCTGGAAAAATGAATTTTAATTCGTTTTCATTTCAAGTCGTGCTCAGTCATTCAGTTTTGAGATGTTTTGTCTGATGCGTGGCGCACATCGGACTTTTATAACTTCCAGCGTTTCGTTTCGCGAGCGTATTTTATGCAACAAAAAACTTTCAGCGAAAAAATTGTTAACAAAAGTAAAAAGAAGTTTTCTGTGAAAATTTGCAGAATTGGAAGTTGAAGAAACATGTTTAATTTGTGAGCTTTTTCCATATTTGAATTAGTATTCAAAACTGTTTAAACGTCTATAACGTAAATACTGTTCTTTCTGAATTTATGACTACTAATGGTATCCTTGATAATAGATTTTATGCTTTCACGATAATTCATTTTGATAATAAGAGATATTTCGGGTTTCACTCGTGTAAAAAACTACGAATTGTTTTCCGACGTTTCGTGAACATTACAGTTCACATCTTCAGGGCTGACCTGAAACTGAGGTATCAGGTCATGATGTTCTTAGGTATACTCTCTGCGATGCCTGTGATTGGCCAGAGCGCCTAACCGTGGGGACTGGTCGTACTTGATTGGCCAATCAAGTCTTTTTTTTTTAAATCCGAGAGAACGGAAAGCCAAATCGCATTGGTATTATACCCATTGTCCGGGAGAGCGATGAGCCAACGTATTAAGGAACATGAAAGTAAAGTCAGGCTAAAACATTTCACGCAATCAGCACTAGCTGAACATCATATCGAAACAGGACATAATATTTTATTTGATGAAACAACAGTCATTGCAAAAACACACAACAAATTCCCAACAAAACGTAGAGAAGCAATTGAAATCTTAAAACACCCTAATTACATCAATAGGGACAATGGATATAATACCAATCCAATTTGGCTTTCCGTTTTCCCGGATATTTTAAAAAAGACTTAATTGGTCAACCAAGTACGACCAGTCCCCACGGTGGGGCGCTCTGGCCAATCACAGGCGTCGTAGAGAGTATACCTAAGAACATCATGACCTGATACCTCAGTTTCAGGTCAGCCCTGAAGATGTGAACTGCAATGTTCACGAAACGTCGGCAAACAATTCGTAGTTTTTTACACGAGTGAAACCCCAAATATCTCTTTTGATCAAAATGAGATCCTTGTTTGCTTTGATATGCACATTCTGTTTACGGAAAGCACAAAGTAATTATTTTTAATTCAGATCAGCTGTCATCTTCAGATTTCATATTTTGAGTCCCCACTTTTTTGTTCTCTCACGATCCGTAGAGGAAACGGAGGTGAAACTAATCCAACAAATGGTGCCAAGTAGAATCTGATAATGTGTGTTTCTTACATACAAGTTTAACATTCCTTTTTTGTATTTTGGAACAGTTTTGATGATTGGAGCTTCAAAAATAGAATAATTTCTGCACACCAGCTTATTTTTGAAGCAAATAAGTAGGAAATATGTATTAATATCATAGAGTAAAAGCGGATCTTCTTATCCCAAACGTAAAAATTAACAAAATTATCGTTTTTGAGTTCATTTATTTTGATGATTCGAACTCAATTGTTTGGTACAAAGAATTAAGAAGTGATTTTTATTACATGTAAGTAATATTTGGAATTTTTGAAATAATCATTTCATAGTGACCATAATTTTACAGTGCAAAATAACTAATATATATAAACAAAATGAAGTTCGATCTTTAAAAAAAGATTTATTTCTATTTGTGTATGAAATAAGAAATCGATAAAAGTCATTAAATGTTAAAAAAATGAGTTGCAAGATTATGTGATTACAAATCTAAAAAAAACAACCTAAAAAGTAAAAGATAATGTTTAACAAGTTGTTGAAAATATTTGCAAAGAAATTTTAATTAAATCAAATAAGGTATAAAGGCATTGAAATAAGGTTATGACCCAAAGTGAATCTTAATTCAAGTGAAAAGTTGAATTCCTTTGTACTGAAGTTCGTCTTCAAATTGAAGATGCCGAAACCGAACGTGCCAGTACTAAAAGAGGTCGACCACTTAAATCTTATAATGATTCTTCCACTTGCTTGAAAACACCAAAAATATCAGAATTGAAAAAATCAAGTGTTTTTGAATTAGCATTAGCTGCATCTGTCAATCTTTATTTGGACGGTGATAGGAGAGCTGCAAATCTGGTAAGGCAAGTATCTCTTCATTCCTCTGAGAATGTTGATGAAATTGGGCAATGCATACAGACTTTTATACCTTATACTGAAGACGTGGCATTGGCTAAGCCAAAGCCACAAAAGCTAAAAGCAGATGTTACCCTGAAAATATTACAGTAACTGAACAAAGAGCCGAAATTCCATTGCGATCACTTCTGAATCAACTAACAAAGCGTCTAATCAAAATCAGTTAACTTGTCTTATACTCGCTACCTTCCGCATGACTTTCGAATTTGACTTTGATCGTAAATTGGGATTCTGATGGTAGTTCAGGCCATTCAGCTTATAAGCAGCGATCTTTGAAACATTTCGATGCTAAGACCTTCTCATTACTTCATTTGTTCCCTCAGAGCTATATACTCAAGAACCTAATTCATCTGCAAAACAAATCATTCGGAAAAAATTATCGTCCGGGGTCCTCTAGAAGTTGTTTTCCAATAAGAATTAAATTTATTAAAGAGATTACTGAAGTATCTAAATCTCAAAGAGATTACATGGACAGTCAAATAGACAATCTTTCGCCCAGCTTTATTAAACATGATGAATTAGGTGACATCTCGATTTCTTATACTCTGCTGTTGACCATGATAGATGGTAAAGTCTGCAATGTCATTACAGAAACATCTTCTTCACAATGATGTTACCTTTGCAGGGCAACAGCAACTATGATGAAGAACATTGACGAAGCTGTCAGAAGAGAAACTGATCCATCTACATTTCAGTTTGGCCCTTCCTACTACTTACACGCCTGGACTAGGTGTTTTGAATGTTTGCAGGACATCTCCTACTGCTTGGAATTCAAAAAGTGGCAAGCTCGAATTTTTCCTGTAAAGGCTAGTTTTAAAGAGAGGAAAAAAGCTATTCAAGCAGCTTTTAAAAGTAGGATGGGTCTACTGATTGATATTCCCAAGGCCGGAGGTGGCGGGACAACAAACGACGGAAATACAGCTCGCAGATTTTCTATCGAACTGGAATTGACTTACGTTTGACAGAAGATGTTGCTGCGATTTTACAAACGTTGTCTTCTGGATTCGAAATCAATAGCGTCATATGGGATAAAAGCTCTTAATGCAGAAAGACTCTACATAAAACGATATGGTTGATATTGTATGCCAGCTTCTGCACACAAAGTTCTTATTCATGGTGCAGCGATCATAGAAAATGCTTTATTGCAGATTAGTCAACTCTCCGAGGAAGCACAAAAATTATGTAATAAAGTTCTGAAAACATGCAGAGAAAACAATAAAACAAAAATTTCAAGAAAACATACTATGATCCATTTGTTACATGCACTGCTTACTCCGTCTGATCCTGTAATCAAATGTCTCTACAGAGACATGTTAAGAAAAGCAAGTCTCAGAATTGGACAGACCTGACTTAAAAGGCGAATAATGACCCATGGAGCCTGGGATACAGAATTGTAACCCGAAAGCTAAAAGGTATGTCGGCAAGTGAAGAAATGGAGCCCGTAGTTATGGACTACATTGTCGAAAATCTTTTCCCCAATCAAGCGGTGAGACAAAATGAGGAAGAGACGATTGCAGAAAGGGACATACCGCTCTTCACTACAGAAGAACTTGTAGTTGCTGGCAAAGGCCTTCAAAACAAGAAAGCTCTAGGAGTGGACATAGTCCCAGCAGAAGCGTTAAAAGCAGTAGCACATGCTTTCCCGTAAATGCTGCTCAATGCTTACAATGCCTATTGGTTGGGGCTCTGCGTGTGTGCACGGAATGATCGTGCGTGAGTCGTTTTCAGCTAACTGCACACGTATTTTCTTGTGTCACAACCTTTACCGTTGTCATGTCAGAACGAGCACGACTTATGCTTGAACGTGCACGTTCTTTCTCAGTCTTTCTCTCTGTCCCGTGCTAACCGTGACCGACTTCCATGGCCATCTTTTTTTTCCAACGATTAAAAATCAAATTTATATCAAGTACGCAACAAAAATCAAAAGAAAGGACATAGCACAAAATGTACATAAGATGGTTCGCAGTCGATTTTTATCAAGCTTTGTGAAATTGTAGCTTTTATCGTTTTGATGGACAGTTTTCGAGTTACAGAGCGTCGAAATTCAAACCACCTAGATGCTGTTGCAAAGAATGCCCAGTTAATGGTCAGAAAGGGGAATTTCCAATGTAACAGAGTCTAAAAAAAATTCAATTATATTTCTGACTATTGACATCTTTTCAGAAAACCGTCCTGATGCACCCCTATTATCCCCAAGTTTTTAAATTAGACCTAGAAGTGTTTTCAAAAACAATTTCCAGATCAGTTTGAAAAATAACTATTTTCAAATTACCGAAATCCCAAAAAATGTTTGTATTGCATTCCTGAATATAGGCATTACTTCCGAAAACCCTCCGGATGCACCACTATCACCCCCAAGTTTGCGAATGAGGACTACAAGTAATTAAAAAAAGAATTTCCGTATTATTGTTAAAAATGAGAATTTTTACAATAATAAAGTAGAAAGGTATTCCATTTTCCAATATCTATATAAAATATGACCTTACCAGATATTTATCTTGTGCCTTTCAACAAATTAAATAAGTAGAAAAAGTTGGTAAAAATGAACTAAAATTGCATGTAGTTCAACGAAATTCAACATTTTTTACCGTTTGTTTCTACATTTCTATATTTCTACAGTTTGTTTCTATAAGTATATGCTTTTATGTCAGATATACGATATTCCTAGAATTGATGTCCTCATCATTTTGGGAAAGCGGGACCTTCGTTTTTTCTCTGAATGTGTTCTTCACATTAGTGTTGAACTAAGAGAAAATATTTTTAAAAATCATAAGTTGATATCCGTTAAAATAAAAACTATTACGGTCAATATTTATCGCTACATTTTTTTCAGAATAATTGGTTAATATACGAAAAATAAGAATCTACTAAGGTTAAAATTTATTGATTTTAGTAAGGGGAACAATATGGAACAATTAACTGCTATTCATATTTCGCACCGTTTATTATAAAAATTAAATTTTTAATCTTTTGAAAATCACAATTTTTAACGACAATTCAAGAAGATAATTTTGCGTTCGATCGTGACATTTCTTTTTGCTTTCAAGAGATCTAACCTCGATATAGATAAAGTCGATATTTGATATTTTTCTAAGCAATAAATGATGAGTATTTTAAGCCGTTTTTCACGGTCAATAAAATAAAAAAATATAACTTAAAAGCTGTAAGAAAATTCCATTTGTAGTAATGAAACTGAGCTACAAATAATTTTGATTATTTTTAAGCTAGAAATAATGAAAATTTATCGAATATATTTTTTTATTACTTGAACACACCTTGAATTGCAAATTAAATTATTTTTATTTCAAATTGTTTTAAAATCCCAAAAAAGCTACAAAACTTTATTTCAAAATCTTGAATAACCTACATTTTGCTTTCGTTTCTTTCTAATTTTATATTATTTTCGATATTTCCGTAGAACTTTTAAACATTCTTTTAAATTATTTAAATTATGTTATCAAATCTTTCCTAAATTATAGAAAAAAATCTTTAAAAATTAAAAATGTTTCTTAAAAATGTTCCACATTTATTTTTGAAAATTTTCTAAATCTTTTTAAAAGTTCACTTAAAATTGAATTTTAAAACTAAAAAAAAATAATTTTGAATTTCCCTAGAAATTTCAAAAAAACGTTTTTATTCTTTTGAAACATTTCACAATTCTTACAAAGCTTCTAAATTTTTTGCTTGACAATTGCAAAAATCTATGTTTTGCTTTAAATTAGGCTATTCAGGGTTGCTTGCAGCGAAATTTATGTATGGGCAGTCGGATTTTGTCGGTGCACATAAGCACGCCGCTTAAATTATTTTACATAATTTATTAATCACTTGTTAACGCTTAAAATTCATGGTTTTTATTTTTAAAATAATTGTTATATTTATTCACAGTTGATCAACCAAAGATTTTAGTACCCAAAGTTGTATTTTTAAAATGATTATAATTCATCGTTTTGCAAGTATTAAAACGGCACTTTTTAAATAAAAGATTTTCGAATTAAGCTTATTGAACTGAAGGATCAGCACTTCCGTTTCCGGCATGAAAGTGTAAAGTAGTGGGAATTGTTGTGCTGAGTTTTTCTGATATTGTAGTGAAGTTAAAGGTGAGTGGATTGTGGAAGCATGTAGAACGGTTTGGATGTGCGAAATTAATTGAGGGATTGTGAGATTGAAAAGGGGAGGTAAATATTTTGGAGGATTGAGACAGATTTGTGTGGAAGTTTGTTTGGAGATTTGTGACAGGATGAGAGGACTGTTTCGATCGCATTGGTAGTAGCAGATTTGGGTAGCGAAAAAGAAAGGCGAGACAGATACCAGACAACGGTGGTAGATAGAGGCATTGAAGCATAGAAGGCGGGAAAGTTTGAATTTGATTCATGGCTAGCGGAGCGAGTATCTCCGCGGAAGAAACAGATTTAAAGCAGGAAGCGTTCAGTACGACGAAAGAGGAGACCAAGGAAAGGAAGGCTAGGGGGAAATATAAGAAAACTATAGGAAAGGAGAGATTAAGAGCAAAAAGCGTAGGATAAATTAAGGCTTTTATCAAAAGGAAGAGAGGGGAGATGGAATGTAGTGAAGAGAAGGAAGTTATCGGTGCGAGCGTAAAATACCAAAAAATATTGCCGCCGGAAAAGCATAGTTTGGTAGGGAGAATTGATAATAATAAGAGGGCTGACGGAAGCGGAAATGAAAGTGAAGTTCCGATGAGAGAGGAAAGCCTAAAGGAAATTCGCGAAGTGATAATAGAGGTAATGGGGATTTATTAAGAAAAGCAGGAGAAAAGGGGAGAGGAATTAAAGAAGGAAATTAGGCAGGAAATGGCTAAAGTTCAGAAAGGAATAAAAAAATGAAAAGAAATCAGGGAAAAGTTGGAAAAAAGGATGCAGTCGTTGTAACAAAAACAAGAGAAGAAGGAAGAAGATAATAATAAAAAAGTAGAGCAGATGCAAGGTAGCATGAAGAAACTTGAAATCTTAAACCGGGATTGTGGTGGGGGCGAGAATGAGCATTAGAAGATAGAAAGGAAAATAGCGGCAGAGTAAAGAAAAAATGGAAAGAGAACATGGGTTAAGTATAGGAGAATACAAATAGATGGAGTATGATGGGATTTTGATGAAGAATGGGAGCAGAGTGTAAGAAATGAGGTGCGGGAAAACTAGGAGAGAAAGGAACGGGAGATAGGAAAATAAGAAATAGTAAGAAGAATAAAGATGAGAAACGAAAGTAAGGAAGAATGGAAGATTTGTTACTGGAATAAAGCAGGATTGGAGAGAAAGGATAAGGATTTTATGAAAAATTTGATAAAAGGGGACGTTGTCATAATGATGGAGACGCAACTAGATGAAAAGTGATGGGAAAGAGTAAGGGGAAGGTTACCAAGAAGTTACAAATGGTAAGTGCCGAATGCAAAGAGGAAGAATAAAAAGGGCAGAGCAATGAGAGAAATGGTGATGGAAGTACGATATAAATGTATAACAGAGAGAGATAAGAAAGACAGACAAGAACAAAAAGAAGGAATAATAGTAGAAGCGGTAATTATGGGAAGAGAGAAGTTGAAGATAGTGGGGTTTATGTGAACCGTGATATGCAGTAGAAAGCAGAGGAGGTGAAAGAAAAGATTGAAGAAAATAAAGAAGAGATCAGGCTGATAATAGGTGGGGATTTCAATGCGAGAACAGGAGACAGAGGATCAAGGGAATAGGGAGAAGAGTGGAAGAAGAAAATCCAAGGATAACGTACTAAATGGGGAGAGACAAAAGATGTTAAAGAGCTTAAAAGATTTGGGAGGGTATATCTTAAACGGAAATATAGAAGCAGATGAGAAAGGAGAATGTACACGCTCAGGAGGTGGAAGGAGAACGGCAATTGATTATGTGATAGTGGATGATGAGGTAAGAGAGAAGGTTAAGTAACTAGAGGTAGTTGATTATATTGATTCGGATCACTTTCCCGTAATAGTGACATTAGAGGGACAAAAAAGCAATAGCAATATGTATGTAAAAAGTGTAGGAAAAGGGGATTGGTCAAGGGAAGTAAAAGAACTGTTTAGAGAAGAAGTCAGAAATGTATAAATGGGAGAGGGAAATGTGGACGAGGAGATAGAAAAAATGATAGGAGGAATAAAAATAAGATTAGAGTGAACAAACAAAAATAAAGTTAGTAAATGGGGAATAGAAGTGGGTGCGATTAGAATTGTGTAGAGAAAAAAAAGGAGTTCAGAAAGGAATTAGGAAAATGGCGAAAAGAAAAAAGTAATAGGGAAGAATATAGGAAAAAAAGAAAGAGTATACTGAGTTGTGTTATCAAAAGAAAGAGAACGAGAATAAAAGGTTTGATGAAGTGGCGGAGAAGGCTAGGACGGAAGAAGAGGTATGGATGGTAGTAAATAGAAAAAGAAAAAGAAGGAGAACAGTTAACCAAGATATTGAAATGGTAGAATGGAAGAAATATTTTTTGCATTTGCTAGGAGGAGTAGAGAGAAAATTTATAAAGAAAGGAAAATATAGTAGAGAAACAGATGAGAAAGAGGACATATCAAGGAAGAAAAAATTAAGGTTTTAGAAATAATGAATGATGGAAAGGGACCTGGTATATATAAGATTCCAAATGAAGTATAGAAATATGGAGGAGAGGAACTAGAGGAATGGGCATGGATAATGAGTCATAGAGTATGGGGAGAACACGGGTGGCCAGAGTTATGCAAAGAAGGAGTATTCATACCAATAGTAAAGAAAGGCAAAGGATATGAGGGGGTGACGTTGATGCCAACATTGTATAAAGTATATGTAACTATTTTGTCGAGGAGATTAAAGTAGAAGTTGAAGAAAAAAAGATTAAATCACCGAATCAGACAGGGTTTAGAAAAGGAATCGGGGTGATGGACAAATTATATGTTCTGAGCTATATAATAAATAAGAGAATTAAAAAGGAAAAAGGGACAATGATAGAAATGTTCGTGGACTTAACAGGCGGTGTTTGACTCATTAGATCAAGGCGAAATACAAAAAGTTATGGTTAAAAAGGGTATAAGAGAGGGATTAATAAAGAGAGTATCAGAAATGTTTAGAGAGATAAAAAGCAGGGTAAAGGTAGAAGAGCAAGTAGGAGATAGTTTCTGGTTGGTGAGAGGTGTGACACAAGGATGTCCTTTGAGCTCACATTTATTTAATTTATTAATATCAGACTTGAAAGAAGAAATGAGGAGAAAAGGTTGGGGAGGAGTTAGAATAGGGAAGGAAAAGGTATATACACTTGGATACGCAGACGACATTGTGTAGATGGCAAAAGGTGAAGAAGGGAATGGCGGGTCTAATTACAGGATTAGAGAAATACTTAGATGGGAAAAAGCTGAATGAAAATGTAGAAAAGACAAAGATAATGAGGTTTGGAAAAGGAGGGAAAAGGAAGAAAGAATGGACAGGGAGATGTAAGGGAATAAAGTGAGAAGAAGGAAAAGTGTATAAATATTTGGGATATATCTTGCAAACGAATGGAGATCATACAGCTCATATAAGAGAAAGGATAAAAAAAGCAGCAGGGTTAATGTAACAGATAAGGGGAATAGGAAAAAGAAGATGAACAAAAATTGGAGAAGGAGAATGTTGTTATTTGATACACTGGTATGGCCGGTATTAGGTTATGAAGCAGAGATATGGGGATAGTAAGAAGGGGAAGATATTGAGAGTTTACAAGAAAGGTGTATACGGTGGACACTAGGGACAGACTGGAGGACATCAGGATATATGGTGGGAGAGGAAGCGCAAAGGGTTAAGTTAAGCATTAGAGCGCGAAAGAGAGCATGGGAATTTGAGACGAAGCTGTAGGAGGGAAGGGGAGGGGAGTTGGCGAGAAAGTGTTTCATAGAGGTAGAAGAGAGGAGAAGGAATGAGGTTAAGAAAAAAACAAATTCTTCAGTGATTTTCTTTCTTTGTCATTCTTAGAATTATTAATATTGTGAATTTGAGAGATAGGAGCCCAGAGTTTGTTTTTCCGAGATTCGACGCGGCAAAGCGGGGATTGGTGAGAGGATTTTGGGTGGAGGAGGGGCGTGCTTACTCACACTTGATTGTTTACATTCGGAGCGGACCTTTGTCTGGCGAATTAGGTCCACGGTCATCCCCAAAAGCGGTACTCACTCTCGGGTTTACTGTAACTAATAACCGAATAATCTAATTAGTTATACGACACGACAGTCATTTTTCACCTGATTAAATAAAGAAGCAAATTTATTTAAATCTCTCTGATTTCTACGACATACGTAAATCACAAACGTGACAACATTTATGGACCTTTGAGTTGGGAAAAACAGATTTTTGAAATACAAATAACCCAGAAAAGACTGTTTTTCTCTTCCAATTTGAACTGAAAAAAAATTGTGTATAAATACGCATGTATTTTTTGGTGGAATATTATAATAATCGGCAATTGCTACGTTCACGAAGTTAGTGGAAAATGAAGCTCCTTGTTTCCACTTTCATTCTCCCGTTAGCGGTCTCCTTAATTTATATTGGTAAATACAATCATATATTTTTCAATTTCATCACCTTTTCCGATTGTTTTTACAGGTTTTTAATTGGGTCAAAATATCTCAAGTGTGCCACTTTTACATCGATAGTTCTATTTTGAATCAATGTATACACTTTTCGATTTGCTTTTATATCAAAATAACTCCCCTAAAATATTTTCGCAGAATTTTTTTTAATTTATTAAAAATCAAAGTTCTTGATAATTTTTTTTTCAATAATGGATTACTCTCGAACAGTTCAATAAAATTAAATAATTAAGTAAGGAAATTTTTTTGTTAAGAAGTATACTGTCCGCTAGGAAATTGTTCTCCAGTAAAAAACATTTTTTTATTGTATAAGTAATTTTTTTTTTAACAATTGAACATTAATTAAATTTCTCCGTCTGCCAAAGATTTCCTTCACGTTCCAAAAGATTCTACAATCTCTTCCGAAAATTTTGGTGAAAAAAAAGTTTCTATTTCGCAATAGTTCAAAAATTATTGATTTTTTGGGACCGCTCTCCGAACTCCAGCGCTGGTCAAGCAAGTTCGGATGCGCAAGATAAGCGCAAGATAAGATGCAAGATAAGATGCAAGACAAGATGCATTTCTGGAATTAGTAGAAACTTAAAGAATATTTGGAAAAATAAAAAAACTGGGGCTTCGCAGAAAATATATTTCTTCCATGTTTTAAAAATTTGAAAAAAAATAATGAAGCAGATTTTCTTGAAAACCCCACCTTTTTTATTCTTCGAAATTTTTTTGAAAAGTTTCTACTAATACCAGAAAGGAATCTCATTAAATAACATATTTTTAGTCCATATTCAAAGCCATATTTTAAGACGTTTGGCTCAACATTTAAATTTTCGATTTTTTGCATGACATTTTTGACAAGTAAAACCAAAATGACAAGTCCTAAAAAAATATTGAAACAAAATTGTAGAGAACTTTTTGAATGCTGCTAATCATCTGTGAAAGGTGTTCCTGTATCTCACGTCGTTTGGCTAAAGATTTCAACAAAATAACTTTTTTTCTCAAACTTTTTCCTGCGACTCACGTCATTTCACTAAAATTCAAAATTTTCTGTTATTTTGGATAATATTTTCAAGAAATAAAATTATTCTAAAATTAATAATATAATGGTAATTAATAAATAAATATTTAAAAGTCAAATTTTTCTTTAAAAAGTAATCGAAAATTTGTTTTAAAAATGTACTTACAATGTGGGTCATAATAAAATTTTTTTTGTTGATAAATATTAAATCCATATTTGAGTCAGTGTTTTTCCATTTTCCAATCGAAAAATATCACTTCATAATCACTATTTGTTTAAACAAAATTATTTTTAATTTCTGTAGTCATACTTAAATAATATGTAGATTATTAAAAATTTTTGTGTGAAAATTTTTAATTTTAAAATTCATTTTGAACACGTATTGTAGATAAACCAAGGTCTACCGAGCTCGAAACTGAGCATGATACTGAAATAATGTGAATTAAACGATTGGAAAGTGTTTACATTTAGTTTAACTTATAACGTCGAATAAACTGACAATAATATTTTTGAATTCAGAAATGAATAAAATTTTTAATTAATATTTAAAATACTTAGATACGTATTATCAAAATTTTCTATTTCGGTTTTTAAATTTATGGAGTTCCTTTTGTATTTTTTAATGAAAATTGATTCTAAGATTCTCCTGCCAGTTTCACCTATGTAAACTTTATTACATTGTTTGCATTTAATTAAATATACCACATTTGAAAACAATAAAAAAGAAAAATGGTTAAAAGAACATAACAAATTTGACATTAAAGTATTTTTCCCTTATATACAAGGTTTATCTGAAAGACTCAGAGCATCACTTAGAAAACATAAAATTTCTGCTTATTTTCAAAATAATCATAAATTAGGAAACACTTTTCAGAACATTAAAGACTCTGTTTTAAAAGAGAATTTATCAAATGTGGTATATTTAATTAAATGCAAACAATGTAATAAAGTTTATATACGTGAAACTGGCAGGAGACTAAAAAATAGAATTACAGAGCACAAAAGAGATTGTCGAATAGGAAACCAAAACACAGGACTATCGAAACATGCATGGACACATGATCATTATTTGGATTTTACTTTTAACAATATAAAAATATTAGGAAAAGAAAAAAACACATGTAAAAGGAGAATCTTAGAATCAATTTTCATTAAAAAATACAAAAGGAACTGCATAAATTTACAAACTGAAATAGAAAATTTTGATAATACGTATCTAAGTATTTTAAATATTAATTAAAAATTTTATTCATTTCTGAATTCAAAAATATTATT
>NC_046657.1:142935908-142949914 GCF_010883055.1 Belonocnema kinseyi
CGTATGACCGAAGATTTAAAATTGAAATTTTAATTTCAATGTTTATTACTCTATTTGATGGACGATCGATGAAAATTCCTCGTTGTTGGTTACACCTTCAACGATACTTTTGTATTAAAAAATCGTTGTGTTGAATTTTATAAGACTTTCAAAAAACTATAATTCCTCCTTGAGACCTTTTGCAATATCTTGCCTACAGCTTTTCCCTTTGTCTTACGCAGTTTGGCGCAAAATTTGAATTCTTTATTTTACTATAGAATTTTTGGTAAAGAAAACCAAAGTGATAAGTCCTATCAAAAATGAATTTTAAAAAATTGTATAGGACTTTTCAAAAAATATAATTACTCTTTGAGCCCTTTTGTTATATTTTGCGTTATTTGGATAAAAATGTGAATTTTTGATTTTTTGCATAGTGTTTCCGAGAAAGAAAACCAAAATGACTAGCCCTATCAAGAAAAAAGTTATGTTAAATTTAATAAAACATGCTGCAAGCTGCAAATTCTCTATAAAACTTTTTCCTGTATCTTATGCAGTTTGGCTCAAAATTTGAAATTTTGAATTTTTTACAGAGTATTGTTTATAAATAAAATCGCAATGGCAACTCTTATGAAAAAATTGTTGAATAATATTTTAGGGGAGTTTTAAAGAGCAAAAAACTAATTTTTAACGAAACTGTTAAATTTTTAAACAAACAAAATGAAACTTCAGATTAAGAAGATTATTTTTTGACAAAAAAGAAGAATTCTGAGATAACAATGATAATTATAAAAAATTTTTAAAAAAAATCAGTAAACAGAATTAATTCAAAATAAATAAACATTCAACATCGCACTAAATTTTTCCCACGAAGTTGACTGAATAATAAATTTAATAATAATTTTGAACCACCCAAAAAAAAAGCATTTTCAAAAAACAGTTCATTATCATATCAAAAAGACTGACGCCAACAAAATTGTTGAATTTTTAAACAAATAGTTGCATTCTTTTGCAAGAAGGATTAGTTTTCTACTAAAACAGACGAATTTCTAAACAATAAGAGAAATCTTTACAAAAATTGTTGAATTTTCACCAAAGCAAGATATCAGTTCACTTTTCAAGACCAAAATATAAATTTTGAACTAAAAGTTAATTTTCTACATTTAAGTTAAATTTATAAAGAAACAGTTTAATTTATAACCAAAGCGTATTTTCATAAAAAAAATTCAATTTTTACTGAAATATATGAAATTCTATATTTAAAAGATAGACTTAAAAAAAAGTAGTCCAATTTTCATCGAAAAAAGGTTTCAGTTCATTCTTAAAACCCAAATATAAATTTTGAACACAAAGCACATTTTTACGAAGATAGTTGGACTTTCAGCTTAAAAAGACGAACATTATCAAAAAGGTTAAATTTTTAATAAAAAATATATATCAATTAATTTTTCAACACAAGAATATAAATTTTAAACAAAAAGTGAGTTTTGTACCAAATAGTTCATTGAAAAAAAATCAGTTTGATTTCAAACCAAAAAGGATGACTTTTTTAACCAAATTTTTTAATTTTTAACCAGACAGTTGCATTCTTATACAAAAAGGTGCAATTTCTAATAAAATGGATGAATTTGAAAATTAAGAAGACAAATTTAGAGAAAATAATTTAATTTTCAACAAAAATATTCAATGTTTAGCCAAAAAGGATACCTTTTAAGCGAAATTGTTTAATTTTCAACCAGACAGTTGCATTTCCATCCAAAAGAGATGCAACTTGTACTAAAATAGATGAAATTTTTATTAAGAAGACAAAACTTTCTTGATAGTTGGATTTTTACCAGAAAAAAGATTTTAGTTCACTTTTATTATTAAAATTTGGATATTAAATAAAAATCAATTTTCCTCGAAAATACTTGGACCTTCAACTCAAACAGCCGAATTTTCAACAAAAAATTGAATTTTATTCCAAAAAAGTATTTTTTTTACCAAAAAAAGAGAATTTTCAAATAAAAAAGATAAATCTTTAAAAAATGGAAGCTACATTTTCATTAAAAAAATTAATTCTAAACAGAAATAGTCTTTTTCACCAATCGCGTTTAAATTTGCAACAAAAGTCATAAGCCTTCAATCAAAAACTTCATATTTAACAATGTAGCTAAAATTTGTCCAAAATACTTGTATTTTCAATTCATAAAGATTAATATTTAAAATAATACTTAAACTTTCAAACAAAGAGATGCATTTTAGAGTCAAAATATGAATTTTTGAACAAAAAGTTATTTTTTAACAAAGTGATAGAACTAAATCTTCCAAACAAAATAGTTTAATACTGAAGCAAAAAAGAATCATGTTTAACCAAAAAGTGAAATTTCGAAAAAATATTTTATTTGACTTTTCACGATAAGAATTGAATTTTTAAAAAGGAAATAAGGTTATACAAAAAATCTGCTCGCTTCGCGGGCACATTCTCATCGCGCGCTACGCGCATGACTCGCTTCGCTCTCAAGTTTGAGCGCGCCTAGGGCGCGCGAAGGTTGGATCTCGTGCTTCGCGCTCGATAATAGGTTACCTCGCGCTTCGCGCTCGGATATTTATTCTTTGCATTTGGAATACTTGAAAAAAACTTGATCAAAAAGATCTGTTTTAGATGGCAGTATTTATATGCATCTTCATATTCTGAATTGTCTACTTTATTAAGTATAGTCAAAGATGAAGTTTCTCAAAGCTCTGTAGGCTTAAATAGAATAAAACAAAAAGTAGGCTTCCGATCAAGTGGTGATTCTTAACGAAACTGTAGATCTTTTTTGGGATAACCATTTTTGTTGATTCATATTTTTTCGCATCCTACATATTTTGTCCACAAAATGGAAATTTTTGTTTTCCATTATTTTTTGTGGAATCAAAATTTTAATTTTCGATTTTTTAAGAAAATCCAAAAATTTGTTATGATAATCTTGCAGAGCTTTCAAAAATAAATGTTTTTCTACTCTTGACTTTTTTTCATATCGTGCGTTTTTCGGCTTCAAATTTTGATTTTCGGTTGATTAAAAAAATTCTGAAAACGCTATAACTCTCAAAATTTTCTTTTTATCGAAAAAAGTCAAAAGGATAAGTTGTTTGTTCTTTTTAATACTATAAATATCCGTACATAGAATTTTCAAATTCAGAAAAAAGTGGTCTCAAAAATTTTCAAAATGCGCTCACTTTTTGAATTTTTATCAAAAATGGCTGGTTTACAAACTCGTCCTTTCTTTTAGTGCCTTAAAAAAGTGTGCCAAAAATGAATTTGATTCGCTCATTTTTTCGAGAGTTATCGTGTTTACGGACTGACAGACGGACATACGGACCGACAGACAGACAGACGCCATCGTGAAAACCTGATTTTCGGATTCAGGGGGTCCCGAAACGTGGAGATCCGTTGAGAAAGTGTGATGTCAAATTTCCGACAATTCTAATACTTTCTCAATCATAAATGATGAGAATGTAAAAATTGAATTTTAAATCGAAAAAGACTAATTTTTAAGCAAAAACGATGACTTTTGAAGAAAATTCTGGAATTCCCCACCAAATCCTCCTAGTGAAAAAATAATCGTCAAAAAAATTGTTGAATTTTCACCCAAAAAAGATTCTAGTTGACTTTCAAAGACAAAAACATGAATTTTGCAATGAAAAAATAAGTTTTTACGAAAAAAAAAATAATTGTCAATATCAAAAGACGAATTTTTAACCAAAAATTATGAATTCTCTACAAAATAGTTTCATTTTCGTCCAATAAAAATAAAATTGTCAGAAAAACAGACAATTTTTTTAAAGGACAACCTAAAAAATAGTAAAATTTTCAAAAAAATAGAATTTTTAACCAAGAAGTACCACTTTTTAACCAAATTGTTTTCATTTTCAAGGTAACATTTGCATTTTTATTCGAGAAACATTGAATTTCTCTTAAAACAGAAGAATTTTTATAAAAAAAAAAAATGTCGACAAAATATTTGAATTTTCATTCAAAAAGGATTTCAGTTCTATTCTCAATAAAAAACTTTTTTTAAAATGATAAAAAACACTTTCTTAAAAACGTCATCTTTTTTATTCTTTTAAATATTGTTTCAAAACTTTCTACTAAACCAGAAAGGCATCTTATCCGAATCATGTGGGTCAAATCATTTTTCAGGCGGGGAGAATTTTTTTTCCGCAAAATTTAATTTGTTGTATCTTTCTTGTAAACTATAACAAAATAGCGCAAAAGAACAAAACACATTTCTTATAGAACTTTTTCAGCAGCGCAAACTTGTATCTAGAATTCTTATAGCTATAAAAGTTATTTAGCAATCATAAAACTTATAAAACATCTTCATTATTAAAGTATAAGTTCAACAACAAAATTGGCAAAAAATTTAAAGATAGCGTGTTTAAGAAAATCGATATTTATTATTTAAAAAAAAACTGCTGCCATTTTGCTAATTTAAATTTGTTTTCTATTTTGAGATTTTTTTTGCAAATCGAAAAAATAAGTATTGCCTAATTTTCTCTCAAAATAATATATTTTGTCCCCGAAAGCTTTGCGATTTTAAGTTTAGGGCCCTGTCTGATTTGAAATCGATACAATATATTTAAATGTTTATTAATTTCTTTTAAATAATTTTTCGAGATAAAAAATGAAAACCTTTTTATGAACTTTTTATTTTCTTCTTCTCGTAAAATCGTATCCTAATAGTTTTTTAATTTTAGGCATATTAGTGTAAAAATATTCGTATAAAAAAAATTATTTTATGTTTCTGGATTCAGAAGAAGTCCTTCCTGACCCTTCTCTTTTACTTCTCATTTCCTTCTTGTTTAAGTTTCTTGAATTATTATCATTATAGGTAATTTCTGAGAAGAATTATTAATTCTTTGTTGTTGAAAAATTGCTATTAACAAGGTTTTATCAGGTATGAGATGTCAATCCCAAACTTAATTTTAAATACTTGTAGAAACGATTTTCATGTGCATACACCAGTGGAAAACGTATAGCATTTTATAAAAAAAACCTAGATTATCATTTTGTCAGAGAAAACCTAACTTTTTGAGAAAAATAATTATCACAAATTGCAAACGTAAAATAAAAACTATTTTATATTACTAAAGTTATAAAAAATTTAAAGAAGAAATTTAACAAAATAATTCATTATAAATTTTAATGTTTAAAATGCATACGTTGTCGTATGTAAAGCTTTAGAATTGAACTATTAAAAAAAACGTTCAAAACATAAAAGAATTTAGTCACCAAAAGCAATATCAGTTTCGTTTAACATTTATTCTTAAGATTGTATTTGAAATAAAATTCAAAATAAATTACTTTCAGTCACTACCGAAAATTATCACAATTAGCATCTATTAACTGTGATAATATTTCCAGAAATTACCTTTAGAGATTTATCGGTAAATAATTTTTTTAAATGTAAAATATAAAACTCACGAATCATTAAATAAAAATAATTAGGGTCACATTTTTTCTAAATACCGTCGAACGATCGTCAGACGCTATTGCACAAAATTTAAATTTTCGATTTTTTGCATAATATTTTCGACAAATAAAATCAAAATGACAAGTCTTATCAAAAAATTTGTAGGGAAAATTTATAAAACATTTTGATAGCTGCTTGGATCAAAATTTGAGTTTCGATTTTTTGTATAGTATTTTTTTAAAATAAAACCGAAACGACTTTTCCTATTAAAAAATGGAATTAAAAAATTGTGTAGGTTTTTTTTAAAAGTACCGAAATGACTAGTCATATTAAAAATGTGAATGCTAAATTTTGTAGGACTTTTTCAAAAACTATAATTCCTCATGGAGACCTTTTGCCATATCTTGTTTCGTTTAGCTGAAAATTTAATTTGTTTATTTTCGTGTTCGATTTTTAATAAAGAAAACCAAAATGAGAGGTCCTACCAAAAAATGGTTTCAATAAAAATTATAGAACTTTCCTCAAGCAGAAAAATTTTCTCTCTACAACTTTTTCCTGTATATTACGTAGTTTGGCTTAACGTTAGAATTTTCTATTTTTTATAGTATTTCCGAGAAATAGAATCGAACTGACAAGTCCTATCAAAAATATGAATGGTAAATTTGGTAGGACTTTTTAAAAACGAGAATTCGTTATGGAGACCCTTTTCTATTTCTTGTCTCGTTTAGTTCAAAACTTGAATTTTCTTTCTTTGCATTTTATTTTTAATAAAGAAACACAAAATGGTAAGTTCTATTAAAAAATGATCTTTGAAGAGTGGAATGCAAATTTTTGAAAAAAGCACATCCTCCATACAACTTTTTCCTGGATCTTACATAGTTTGACTCAAAATTTAAATTATGTTTGACAGAGTATTTTTTCTAGTTAAAATTTTTTTTTATAAATAAAAAAATTAATTTGTTCAATTTTAAATAAATTGCATTTTAGTTAAAAAATTAATTTAAAATCTAAAAAAAACAAAACAATTTGTTAACCAAAGCCAACTAGAAAAAAACTAACTAAAATAATCATTCTTGAACAAAAAAAAATGAATTTTCAACAATTTAGTTATATATATTTTAAATTAGAGTTGTTGCAGAACCAAATTCTACTTCTTTTGATGTAGCTGAAAAAGAATATGAATTAGATGTTACATTTTTTATTTTTTATTGAAACTTTAATAACAGTTGGTTTATATTATTATTTTTCTTGAAACTTTTCCTAAATATGGATACGATCAATTAATTATACATATTTAATAAATACTTCTACCTATGATTTTAAATTTGATATTTTATTTATAGATCATTAATTGGTTAATAATTACTTATATTTCATTCAATAATAAATAATGTTATTTAATTATTCAATAAACTAAAAAGCTTAAAGACTCCACATTTATGTTTAAAATTAAAACATTATAATAGATATGAATTCCTAATAGATTAAAACTTGATCCTAGAGAGTTTCAAATTAATATTATTAATTCATCGTGTCGATATTTAGGTCAAGTTCTAGGAAAAGTAATAATAATAACAATTCTTCACAACCTCATTATTAAAAATAATATGTAACTACTAATTAAGATTCTTTTTCAGCTAAATCAAAAGAATTATAATTTAATTTTGCTCCTTATATATAATACTTATATTGAATTTGAAGATCATCCTCTAATTATTATTTTTCAAAAACATAATTTTTAAAAAACATACTATTGATTAATTCAAATTTAAAAATTATCGAATTTTACAATTTAATAGATGAAATTCTTTGTTAAAAATGCACTCTTTTTGTTCAAAATTTATCATTTTACTTGAAAATTCATCTCATCGGTTGAAAAATCGTTTATTTTATTTAAAATAAATTTTTTTAGCTAAAATTAATTTTGTTTTGTTGAACTTTTATGCTTTTAGTGTGATTTTAATCTCTTCAGTTAAAAAATGAATAATTTCGTTGATAACTAATTTTTCAATATGAAAATTTAAATGTTCTATTTTTGGTTAAAAATTGAGTTTTTCAAGTATAACATTCTTCTAAGTAAGTGGGTGATAATTCATATATCATGTTAAAATTCTAGATTTAAATTTCCCAGAGGCAAATTTTCTACAACGTTCCACAGTTTAATTAACAACACACGAATTTTCTAGAAATTTTAACAGTTAAATTGTTAACAGTTAAGTTTTAAACAAAATTCAGCAATTGAATTGTCAACAGACGAATGTGCTACAAAATGAGATGTTGCATTTTCAACTATACTGCTGAAAATTCCATACTGCGAGCTAGCGAGTGTCAAAACACAAACTAAAATCTTTAAAAACTTATTCTAATTTTAATCTTTTGATTGCAAGTGACATATCTTTAGAATCGCAAAAAATTTAGATTCCGAATATAATATTTTAATTTTGATGATTACAAAATTAGAACATGTTCATGTTTGGTATTTTATTCCTCATTCAGACAAAGGGGCCTCCGCTGACAATGCTTGACAAAGCGCTCTCGCTCAGTCAGCGCTCTAAGGAGAAATCGAGTGGCGAGGGTAAGACGAGCAGGTAGATCGCGATCGAATGAATAGTGCCCTAATAAGTAGACAATATATGAATGAGCGTTGCGAATACAAGGGGATCATAAGTAGAATAGGTTTTAATTTCAAGATCTCAGGTATGCCCGCCTGTATCATCCGACGCGAGATATACAGTAAAGACCCGTTTATGGCAAGGCTTCTGAAATGAATAGGTCCCGTTTACCGCAGAATAAGGAGAAATTTCACTGGCTCTCACCACTTCATTGGAAGGCAGGCGCCTCAGTGAAAGCAGCTGATTGGTCCGCTTACTAGCGAGTAGCCAATGGGAAGTTGACGGTAACTTTCAAATGCTGATAGAAGCACTTTATTATTTTTCAGCAGACTTTAAATTCAAATTAATTTTTCGCGACTGAACACTATTAGAAACAATAATTAATACATTAAATTTTGTTAGTAATCACGAAACAAATCTCCGAAAGATAATTTTATCGCTAAAATATGTGGTGTGTTATCTGGTAAAACAAAAAACAATCTACTCGCCGTGTCGCATTTACAATAGTTAAATTATCGTCAAATACTTATGATTAATAAAAAGTACTCTTGCATATCGGTTATATAAAATATTTTTCTTTTGTCAAGCATCATCATTTTATTTTCCTCATTGTAATTCTCCTGAAAAATAATAAAGTGCACATTTCCGCTGACACCACGGTTTCAGTTTAAAATCAACCCAGTCCCATCTTTTCAGCTATTGGTTTACCGAGAGATGTGAAAGTAAAGAGAGGGGGTAAGGTATCACGCGATAAACGGGTCCCCAATATGGCAATAGACGAATCCTGCGATAAACGGGTGCTGCAATTAACGGGTCTTTACTGTACTTGGTGAAGACAAGGGAGGAGTAGCAATAGCGGGGGTATACTAAGCAGGTAAAGGATGCGGGTCGGTCATCGTCGAACAAATCTTAACAAAACGTTTTGACCCTCCCCCCCGGCCCACACCCACCCGATGATTTTAAATAATAAAATTCATCCTTTTCTGTTTCTGTTTACAGAATTCAGTTCACCAAGCTGCCTTCCTAGATTTAGAGAGAGGACTATACTACGAAATGGCGATGTTGTGAAAATTTCAAAAAATCATCAAGCTTTTAAAAATGTTTACTACGTATCGCATAATACCATGAAAGTCAAACTAGGAAGTTTTCGAGGATTAATAGGTCAGAATGGTTATGTAACTGCAAGAGTGTTGGGTAGATATGGTCACGTATTATTTAAAGGTAATAATGAAAGGGTTGCAGTGCAATTAAGAAAGCCTTACAATATACGTGCTTCATCTTCCTGTGAAGTTATAAAATTACACGACGTAGGGCCAGAAGGTGAGACAATTCCTGAAGTTTATCTTCTTAAACCAGCCCAGATAATCACACCTATGCTCGGGGCTCTTAGAAAATCTGTAGATATAATCCCACTGGATCCCATCGAGCCAAAGAGTCCATAATATTATCAATAAAGTGTTATCAATTACTTCCAAATGTTCTTTATTTAATGCAATATATTAACTATTGACTATAAATAAATACACCAGTTCTGCAGACGTGTAAATTTATTTCTTGTCCTATTAATTCAACTCTACAATAAACTTGCTAAAAACTAAGGTAAACCAAACATTAATGTGGCTACGTAAAAAGTACGTCTAATACTGGAACAGTAATAAGCATCCTTGAGTATCTCTGAAGATTCTTACATAGACCATAGACCAGTCTGAAAAAGGAAATTTGAATTGGAAATGTATTGTAAAGTTATTGCTCCGTCAGACAACAGGCAGGACGACAGACAGACATTTTGTGAAAACTATGTTTTCTGTCTCAGGGGGTCTTAAAATTTCGATCAATGACGAAAACTAGACAAGTCAAAATCGCACAAATCTAAAACATTCTACCTGAATGTTGAGAATTTAATTAATACGAGGTCTGTTCAAAAAATACGCGGATTGAGGTCATAAAAAAATGTACTTTATTTGGAAGTTAAACGTCTGGGTCTCCTTGAAAATACTCTCCTCCCCAACGCACACACTTATTCCAACGGTGTTTCCACTTGTTGAAACAGTCCTGTTACGCTTCTTTTGTGATGGCTTTCAGCTCCTTCGTCGCATTTGCCTTAATCTTCGAAATCGGCTCAAATCTTCTTCCTTTGAGGGGTTTTTTTAGTTTTGGGAAAAAGAAAAAGACACAAGGAGCAAGGTCAGGTGAGCATGTGGGGTGGGGAAGAACAGTAATCGAGTGTTTGGCCAAAAACTTACGAGTTCTGAGCGCTGAGTGAGCTGGAGCGTGGCACACATTTCGCAGTGACACGGTGCATCTTCAATTTTTCGGTCCAAATCTCGTAACAAGATCCAACTGATATCCCACATTTTTCGGTAAGCTCTCTAATGATCAGATGTCAATTTTCACGCACCAGGGTGTTGATTTTGTCAACGTGTGGGTCGTCAGTTGACGTTGAAGGACGCCCAGGACGCTCATCATCGTCAATCGACTGTCGGCCTCCCTTGAAACATTCATGCTACTTGAAACACGCAGTACGCTTCATGGTAACATCACCGTAGGCCGTGTTGAGCATGGAAAATGTTTCAGTTGCAGATTTCCCGAGTTTCACACAAAATTTCACAGCAATTCGTTGCTCTTTCAGGCTGTCCATTTTACAATCCGACCAACAGAAAAAACACTCTTTACTTTCAACCGTGTAGCTTATCAACAAATGAAGATATCTGCGACTGGAATACCGAGTTTTTAAACAGCTGATCTGTATGTACTTAGAGACACCGAGCGGATTCTCCTGAAACCAACTCGATCCGCGAAATTCAAACAGTTCGCGTATTTTTTGAACAGACCTCGTACAGAAAATATTTTCCCACGCAAAGAAATTGCATTTTGTACTAAATCAAACTGTAGTCACTCAAATAGTGATACTTCTCTGGTAAATTGTTTTTTAAAACTTCCAATTTTTATTTTATGGTAACAAAACTTATTAAAAAATCCTAATAAGTGGAACTATTCTTCGGAAAATTTTTTTTCTGTTAAATAATGTTGCAAGCATCCGTTGAAAGATTATTAAAGAGGTTTTAATAACATAAAACGAATTTTATTTTAGGGATCGACTCGGGAGAAGATATAAGGAATCGTTTCACCAAAATCTTTTCTGTTTAGATAATATTTATTTAATTTAAAAATAGTCTTAAGTGAAGATTTGCTTCATTTATATAACAAAACCTCTTCCTTTTAAAATATAAAAACGCGCTAATTCTATTTCGCTTCTTTTATAAAGTATAAAAACTGCCCTAGCTCTATTTTCGCTCTTAAATTATTTCTTCTCTAATATTTCGTGAATAATCACAAATTCTAACTTGTTAAAGAAAACTAATCTTTTATTCTATTTTTCCGGCTCTATTCATTAAGATATTTTTCTTTCTCTTTCTGTTTCTTTTAATTCGAAATAATATCTAAAACTCATTTATTTTTTAGAGATGTTTTCCATAGATTTTAGATTTTTCGTTGACGATGCTAGTCAGTTAAAATGTTTGATTGCGTGCGATTTCATAAAGTGGCGTACTCGACTTCGAGAATATGGTTCTCTGGTCTGTGTGGCTGTTTTGAGGAGTATTTTAGAAAGAGAAAAGTTCTAAGTTGATTTACAGTGGAAAATTATCGAGCTTATGAATTTGCTCGCATTCCTAGCATTCAACCAAATTTTCAATAAACTATTTTTATTGAATCTAAATATCGCGCCTACAAAACCTCGATTTTTAACGAGGGGAGAGCCTTTGCGTTTATTCAAGGTGGTCTTCCAACTCGTAAAACGTTTTGGGTTACGAGGGGTGTGTATGTATTTCTTAGTGGTAGTTTTTTGGGAAACATAATATATGTCATCAAAGAGCCAAGAAAAATTTAAAAATTTCCACTAATCGTTTATATCAATATAATAATTTTTAGTGAGTTTTCGAAAGTGCGGCGATGAGTGGACATCCTGCTAGCACCGCCACCCTTTTCTCCGAAGTTTAAAGAGAAAAAAAAAATTTTAGCAGCAAATTAGAAAAAAAAGCACAAAAGTATGGCATATTCTATTTTTCAACTTACCTTGGTACCGGCACTGAGTGGACGGACCTGCGCGGGGCCTGTGGTTGTCAGTCAGGCGAGAACTTAGACACGAACAAATAAAAGCGGAGCGGGCTATAATGGGTAGGCTCTCACCCACCGTCAGCCCCAAAATGTGAAATGAAATTTATACCAGGTATACGTTAAGTAATTATATATTAAGTACACATGTACCATAAGTATACTGATAGTAATCTAAAGAAAACTTTATTTAGTTTTAACTAAATTATTGACTTTAGTTTTTACCATCATTCTGTACAAAATATCCGAAAAACAAATTTTTGCAAGATTTGGAAGGATCTTATAGGACCCATGATCCAACAAAACATGGTCCTGCTAGGCGCAAGTAAAAAAAAGTCAACCAATCAGATTCGGCACCCTAGGACACCCGACCTTTCTGACATCTTGGATCGAGTGCGGCAGTTGGCTTCCCCTTCCATTCGCGCCAATGCAGTGAGTATGGTGGGGGGCGTCGGTTCACTATAGTCACTCCAAGTCGAAAGTATTTGAGCATCAAGATTTCAAGATATTTTATAATGTTTTCATGAAATTTTAAAGAAATTATTCAAAAGAATTTAAAAATCTAAAAGTTGTTTAGGATTATTTTAAAGATTCCAAGGGATTTTTAAAAGCTTTCAGTAAAGTATTTCAGAAATTTCTCAAGATCTCCGAAAATTTTATGCGATTTAAAACAATTCAAGGGATTTCAAGATTGTTCAAGAAATATCACAGTTCTTGTGACTTCACGATATTTCAAAATATTTTATAATATTTTAATGAAATTAAAAAAAATTATTCAAAAGAATTTTGGAGATCTATAAGGTTTTCAATTATTAAAAAATATTCCAAAAAATTTAAAAAAATTCTGAACGTACTTTATAAGTTGCGAGCATTTCAGTAATTTTCCGGAATTTCAAAAGCTTTCAGTAAATTATTTCAAGCAATGTCCCAGGATCTCAAGGAATTTAAAAAAATTTAATCAGATTTCAGGTGATATCAAGGGATTTTAAGAAATTCCATCAGAATTCATCTGACTTTACAAGATTTTAAAAGATTTTATAATATTTCAATGATATTCAAAGAAATTATTTCAAAGGATTTAGGTATCTATAGCGATTTTCAAACTACAAGGGATTTCAAGAAACATCAACAGGTCACATCTCAATTCGCCAGATTTCAGGAGATTTTATAATATTTCGATGAAATTTTGAAGAAATTAATCAAATGAATTTAGAGATCAACAACGTTATAAGATATTTCAAAATGTACCAAGGGATTAAAAAAATATTTTAACGTACTTTATAAGATTTACGATGGTTTCAATAATTTTTATGGATTTCAAAAGTTTTCAGTAAATTATTTTAAGCAATGTCCCAGGATTTCGAACCAGGATTCATGGGATTTCAAGTAATATCCTAAGATTCCACATAACTTTACGATATTTCAAGGGATTATATTTTATAATATTTACATTATAATTAAAAAGAATCATTAGCCGTAAATTTGACCCTCTTAACCCTTAAACGGCCAAAACGCCACTACCGGGACACTGCTTTTCAACGGCCAATAACTAAGACTGTTCGACACTAGAAAAAATTGAGACACATATATTTTTATTGCTTAAGATCTCCTCTTTCCGACGGTGCCAATGAAATTCTTCAAAAAATGTTCTTATTATCCCAAAATGCAGTTTAAGCAAAAAAACGTGATTTTTCGTGCCTATTTTTTTTTTGTGAACCATTTTCCAAAGCTTTTCGAGTCAGTAATTAACCTGGAATCTCACTAGCGGGTGGAATAAATGTCTAAACTTTGAGAATCCATGGTTCAAAGATCGATTTTTCGTTGTAGTATTTTCAAAATGGCTTCTTAATGGCAAAATTTTTGTGAA
>NC_046657.1:142950014-142961864 GCF_010883055.1 Belonocnema kinseyi
CAAAATTTTGGATTTTGCATATGAACAATTTTTGCAAAATTCAAAATTTTGCTCAAAACGCTCCGGAAAAATTCAGGCGTATTCCCCGGCTGATTACAAGAATTTTTTATTCTTGACAAATTTTCCGAAAAGCGCATAGTTTTTCAATAAAAATTTTCATAGTTCTAAGCATCATGTAAGAGTAAAATGATTCACGAATATCTATCGTCCGTCTGCCGCAAACAAAGTTTACGTTGCCCAACTATCACCAACGTGGAGGTCGACGAATATCGATAGTCTCTTTTTTTAAGGGATTTTATATTTTTTTTTACATTTTTAAATTTTTTGTATGGAAAATTTTTTTCATTTCAGATTTCAATCCGTTGAAATCATTTTGATCCTGCTGTTTCGGAATGTAATTTTGAGAAACAATGTAAGCAGCAATACATGTTGCAATCAATGCAAAATCTAGTAGTCCTCTGGCGACATTGTTCATTATTACATAATGCTCTTGTTCGTGATTCGTATCTGTGAGTTTCGAAATCACCCAGTTTTGATTGCGACAAATATTTCCTGCTGATTTCTTTACAGAAATTTCCAGGGCAAACTTTTCCTTCGTTACTCCATGAAAAAACGTGATTTGGTTCCAATTGTTTTTGAGATGCTGTGTAGTTATGGAAAACAGATCTATATGATACATTCGGTCTGGGAAATTCCGATCCCGAATTCTCGTCATCTGATGAATAATCTCCATCAGAGCCAGAGTAATAATGCTTTGGAAAATGGTTCACAAAAAAAATAGGCACGAAAAATCACGTTTTTTTTTGTTTAAACTGCATTTTGGGATAATAAATAAATGTTTTGAGGAATTTCATTGGCACCGTCGGAAAGAGGAGATCTTAAGCAATAAAAATATATGTGTCTCAATTTTTTCTAGTGTCGAATAGTCTTAGTTATTGGCCGTTGAAAAGCAGTGTCCCGGTAGTGGCGTTTTGGCCGTTTAAGGGTTAAAGAATTTCAAGTGGTTTGAGAGATTTTTCAATAATTTAAAGTATTTATAAAGATTTTAAGATCTTAAAAAATGTTAAGGAATTTAGGATATCTAAGAGGAAACCAAGGAATTTCAATATATTTCAAGAAATTGCAAAGGATTTTAAAGTCTTTAGAGAATTTGAAAGGTTCTAGGAAACTATCAAAAGTTTACAGACTTTAAAGGAATTTAAAGTAATATCCTCAGATTTCACACAGCTTTTTGGGATTCCAAGGGATTTTATAATATTTAAATTATATTTCAAAGAATTTATACAAAAGAATTGAGGGCAGTCAAATAATTTCAAAGATTTTTAAATATTCAAGGTATTTCCGAAAATTTTAAAGAATCGAAAGGATTTTCGTTAAAAGTTTACATTTAGCTTGTAGCAAATTAAAAAAAAAAAATAGTGAGAAATTAAGTTTTTGATGAAATATTTTCTATTAGATGACACAGCTTTTCATGTGTTTGAATTTTGTAGGATTGCTTTAGTAGCTTTACTGCTTCATTACATTTTTTAGATTTTCTTATTTTCTCAATTTTATAGCTTCTAATTTCACTCCTTTACACTTCTTTAGAAGGATGCAACTATTTTCAAAAGAATTATACTAATGCCACTATCTACCAATTTTAAGGGATTTTAAATTATATTAACTAATTTCAAAGACTTTAAAGGTCTGATTAATAATATAATTAATCAGTACTTATTTTTGTTCTACCAAGTTATACATTTATTAGAAAATGGTAGAAAAAATACTCGTCAAGATTTGTGACTAGACCGCTGCAAAATTCGCAATTTCTTTTTTATTAAAAAATTTTACTCATAAGTTTTATAGCCCGTGTTTAGTTACAGTTTTTATGATACTAGAAGAAGTAATGTTTTTGTACAATTTTAATACGTTTGAGAATAAAATTCATAACTATTTTTGCGATTTTATTCAATAAGTTCTGTATATTTTATTTGATTAAAAATCTGGGGTTTGGCTTTTAATAGAGAAATTACCGATTTTAAATTGAACGATTGTTTGAAAAATGTATCAAGAGCTGTAATTTATTAAAATTATTACACAAAGTTCTAAATATTTTTAAAAACAATAATCATTTATTTCTTGTAATTATTAAGTAATTAACTGTTTGATTAATAAATACGAGGGTGAATCAAATATTAACCGGAATTCTTTTTTAATATTTATTTATTTATAAAACAATACAAAAATACTATTGATTATTTTTCTACATAGTCTCCTTCACGCTCTACACATTTTTTCCAGCGGTTTGGAAGCTTGTATTTGGAAGCTGGCAGTAGTAGGCAGCGTTAACCGTACGTCGATCATGTAGGAAATCATTGAGCAACACTCCTCTGTAGTCGAAAAAGACGGTCGCGAGGACCTTACCGGCCTTACCATAGCTAATGCCCACCTGTAAAGCGATTTCATGAATAGTGAACCGCCTGTCACTTTCAATAAGTTCACGAACTGCACCAATGTTATCGCCAGAGACACTTGATCTTGGACGTCGATTATTACTCACATTTTCCACACTTTCTCGTCCACTCTTAAACTTTTTGGCCCAATCAAACACTTGAGTTTTAGACAGAGTATCATCCCCATACTGATCCTTCAATCGAGTCAAAATTTCGCACGGTTTAACGCCTTCTTTAGTTAAAAACTTTATTATAACAGCTCACCAAGCGTTTTACCCACTCCTGATACACTACATTACAAGAACCTACACTGTGAGAGTGCTTGCGATTGGCTAAGAAAAGTATTCGTAAAATTCCGGTTTATATTTGATCCACCCTCGTAATAAGTTCTGCACTATGAAATCCAGCCAAAAATCTGCTCTCCATGTCAGCTATTTAGCTGGATTTTCTTTTTCGAAAAGTAGGCACACAAAAGACGGCTAGCCTTGATTGAATTTGACTCAAAACTGCTAGCACATCCAGTTTTTCGGAGGTTTTTTGAGAAAGCCCCTTGATTTTTGAAGTAAAGAAAGAAAAAATATTGATTCCCTTACTCAGATACTTGTTTTGCCGAAAGAAACTAAAACAAGCACGTTAGAGATTAAAATTTAGCCTTCAATGTGAGCAGGCCTCAAATATGCAAATCACGCTTATGTCAAGTTAAAGGCGTACTTCCACGTGCCGGCGGAGTAGCAGAACCAGGTGAAGGTAAGTGCCGCAAGTGCAGCGCAGCGAAACTCTGCGCACGCACCTCACGTTACTCGATTCTATATAGGAGCGTGGTATTTAAATATGTAGCGTCCCATGCCTATGAGTTGTTATTAGTATCTGACTCCAAAAAGATATGCTTCTAACCATGGTGTGAAGGTTTTAGAAATTAATTAGCACCGATTTAATCACCCAACAATTTGAACTTTTATTTATTAGCTAGAGAACATTGCACGTTCTCAGTCGAGACGTGTGGTCGACGGATCGTTTGGACAGTAAGTGTGTCGAGCACAGCTCGAGTCCGGCGACGACGCGGAAGCGTGGAGTAGGGAGATGTTGGAAGGGAGCGGGAAACGCTGCGAGAAGGGGGAACTTAAAGGATGGAGATTTGAGAGTGAAACTTGCTCTTTTGCTTGCTTATAGATTGAGCCCGGTAACGCAGATTCCTATAGTTCCGACACATGTTACAGACCGCATAATACACTATTATTGTAGTGCTAATATTGGCTAGACTAATTATTTACATTTGGTATCAATGGATACTAGTCGATGATTATTTTTAGCATCTAGTAATGGGTTGCAACAGGTGCCAAAAATTCTTCTGATTGCAATTCAAAAATTGTTTAAACTGTTAGAGTCTTGCAAGGTACGATTGTAATGTATTTAATATTTATGAAAGACCTTCAGATTCGACGAATGTTCGCGCAGAGTGAAAAAAAGATAGAAAAAATGCAACTCACATGATTGACGAAAGAATATAAAAAAAATTGCATTATCAAGCGCAAAATACATTGCCATCATAAGATGGACTTGATAATGATTAAAATCTTTTAAAATCAGGTTAAAAAGTAATACAGTCGTCAATGCGTCAATAAAAAAAGAAAAAGAATATAATAAATTAAGTTACGCATGAGAGATATGTCTTGCAAGTCTTTCTCGAATGAGTTCGGTGTGGAGAGGTTAAACCGGTTCCATTAGCTGACTCTCCTTAAATTGGCACAATGCTTTCGGCGTCCTCGCGCATGAAATATGGCGATTTTAAATGTTCGATAGACACTTGGCGTTTAGTGCCATTGACATTTATTTCATATACACGGTTGGAAGTTCGGCCAATTACTTTGCGAGGACCAGTTTAGGGCTGCTCAAGAGATTTCCTTGCATGATTGTGCATACAAGCATGCGAACAAACTGTTAGATCTTTAAATAAAAATGGTTTTCGCTTATATTTATGCCCTATTGAGATAGGCTTTATTTTTCGCATATGTTCCTGAAATTCTTCGATGAACATATGTGGATCCGGAGCAAAGTCGTCGGGTAGAACACACATACACACACATACACACACACACATATATATATATACATATATTAATACATATATTCACAGCTATCCTGAATGATAGGATTGTTGGGGCAATTGAACCTGTGTGGCAAGAAATGTATGAACAACGAGGCTCAAAGAAAGGTGTAGCCGGATGTCGGGAGAACCTGCTCATCGATAGATGTGTCTGCAAAGATGCAGCATTCTACCAGCGTGACCTATCCATGGCCTGGATTTATTATCTGAAAGCTTTCGATTCTACATCCCATAGACTTATCATCTGTCTTTTGGAAATCTTAGAGGTTCATCCGCAAATAGTTGGGTGCATAAAGAGATTGATGCCGCTTTGGAAAACCAGATTTACTATCTCATCTGGCAAAAATCGTGTGACAACTAACAAGGTCACGTTTCAGAGAGGTGTCTTTCAGGGCGACACCATGAGCCCACTCCTCTTTTACCTTACATTATTGCCACTATCTCTAGCACTGCGCCATTCCGACGGGTACTTGTGCGGCAAACCTGCAGATCGAAAGTACAAGGTCACTCATGTATTTTACATGGACGATCTTAAGATCTATGCTAAAAACAGAGAGTAACAGCATCCTGCTCTGGGGATTGTCGAACGATATACTAAGGAAATTGGAATGGAATTTGGGTTAGGCAAATGCGCCAAGGTTTATTTAAAGCGAGGAAAACTTAATGGCATCACTGAAGATCCTGAGCTCGTTGATAGAAGCTCCATACAAAACCTTTGCGCTGGAGAGACTTATACATACCTGGGCGTGCCACAAGGCCGCATTCAGGATGTGACATCTATAAAGGATACTCTCCGAAGCAGATACAAACGTCTCATCCGACAGATTTGGTCTTCCGAACTGTCGGCGAGGAACAAAGTATCTGCAACGAACATCCTTGCCGTCCCGGTACTACTCTATTCATTTGGAGTAGTTCCATGGAGAAAGAACGAGCTCAGATCTCTTGATATCGGGACAAGAAAGGTTATGCACATGAACAAAAGCATGCATCTTAAGTCTTCCGTTCCGTGACTGTACATCTCACGCCGTCAAGGGAGTCGCGGAATATTGAGTCTTGAATGTCTTCACAACAGGATTATTCTGGGTACAGTACATAGAGTTGCAAATGGAAGAGACCCTCTTCTTAAAATGGTCAGGGATCACGAGGAAGTAGGCAAAGGAGCATTTTTGTACAAAGCAGCGGAGGAGGATGTTGAAACAATCGGACTTGACTTCAGTATTAGGGGTGAGCAAAATGCATCAAATCTAATCTATCTCGAGTACTCACTCCTAAAAGCCCGGATTGAGAAAGCACAAGAGAAAAACTTTCGTGAACAGCTCCTAGATAAGAGGATGCACGGTATCTTCCACAGAAATGTGAAGGATCAGTCAATGTCTTGTGAGCTAACGTTTGCTTTCCTTAAATCGCCCGGATTGAAGTCTGGTACAGAGGGTTTCATTTTTGCATGCCAAGACGGTGTCATTTCCACCTTAACATACCGTCGCCACATTTTGAGCCAAGACATTCCCGATGATAGATATTTGATCTTTTATGTATAGTAAATTAAAAAAATTTATAAATAGTTCATAATGATGATCGCTAACAACATGCTATCCTTGGGCCTAAGTGTCTCCGTTGCTTTTTTACTTGAATAAGAATTCCTTCCTAAACTACACTTTGATATTTTTTAAATTTTCAGTCACAATATCATGTCTACCGTGTCAGCTTTCAATGTGTGATTAGAAGTTCAAATATTTTCATGTCAAATAGTTTAAAAAGTCCTTTAAAATAAAATAAAAAATTTCCTTTAAATATTCTAGATTCATTTACGATAAATTCGTAAAGGTTTTAAAATATTTATGTAAAATTCATATTAAAAAAAAAAAAAAAAACAGTTATTCTTAGTTTTCCTAGGAATCTTAAGAAAATTTTTTTTATTCATTTGAAGCCTTTCACAATGCTTACAAAGCTTCTAATTTTCTTGTAAAAAAATATTCCAAAACACTTATTTTGTTTTTAATTGTGCCTTTTGTTTTAAATTAAAATTATAGCGTTCAAAGTATTTTTTGCTTCTTTTTGAATATTTCTTTTGTAATAATGATTTTAAATAAACATTGAAATATTTCAAAATGTTAAGCGATCGATGTTTTTCTCCATTAAATAATTTTAAAACTCTCCAATTTTAGACTTGAACAATATCTGAAATTCGATAAATTTAAATATAGTAATTAATTATTTAGATAATACATAAAAATAAATAAATAATTAGTATTATGAATGTATTATTTTCAAGTTATTTTAAAGTTAAAATAGCTTATGGAGCTTCAACCGAGCGTTCATATTTGTTCAACCACTAAGACTTTTCAATTCAAAGAGTTTAATTTTTAACGTTGAAATATGGAAATTCTTAAGTTTTAAACTGATTCCAAATCTTCTTGTAAAATCATTTCATTATTATTATTATTCACTTTTCAATCTTCAACGAAAATCTCAAATATAGAAGTCATTGTATTTTATATTCATGCTGATTCAAACGAATAGATTCCAAACGATTCTTATTTTCCATATTTTAAGTCTTTATAACGGTCTTTTTAAAATAAAAGATTCTCGAATCACGCAATGTAAACTGGATGATATAATAATCAGAAAGAGAGTGTGAGAAGCATACATATGGCAAGTCTTCCCTAGTATATTTTTGACAGAAAATGCCAACCACTTCCCGGGCATCTCATCCATCAAGAAAGTGGCTTCCCCAGGCTTCCCTCGTTGCTGTCAAAGGTTCCCATGGGCAAGTATTCCCTGGGCATCACTTCCCCACTTTAAAATACGCATAAATTCGCATGTCTTTCCCGGGTGTCACTTCCCGAGACAAATTTTAAGACAGAGAATCTGTGGCAAAAATGTGCATGTGTTTTAAGGGCACCACTTCCCCAGTCAAATAATAGTAATTACAGTAAAATGTTAAGGCCGAAAGGCCGTGGGATAAATGTGCATGCCTGCTTCGGGCAACACTTCCCCAGTTAAATAACAGGAACAGCCTGTGACAAAAATCGGCATGTCATCCCGGGTCATCAATTCTCCTTTCAAATATTAAGACCAAAAGGCTGTGGCATAAATGGGCATGTCTTCCCCGGGAATCACTTTCCCAGAAAAATGTTAGGAGCAAAAGACTATGGCATTAATAGGCAAATCTTCCTCGGAAATCACTTCCCCAGTTACAGTCTCTTGGTCTTAATATGAGATTTGTTTAAAAAATAAGGTGACTTTTGGTTTTCTCAAAAAATATTCATTTATTCCTCAATATTTATGTTGTCCCCTTCAAAGTAATCCCCCTCAGATATAATACAATTGTGCCAACGCTTTTTCCAATCATCGAAGCACTTCTGATAATCATTTTGTGGTACAGCCTTGAGTTCTTTCAGGGATGCAGTTTTTATCTCTTCAATCGTTGAAAATCGATATCCTTTCATGAGTCGCTTCAGTTTTGAGAAAAGAAAAAAGTCACTGGGGGCCAGTTATAACCCTTTTGAGAAAATCAGGATCATTATTGACTTCATTGAACATCTCCTGAGCGATGGTCATGCGATGGATCTTTTGATCAAAATTAGGCAGTTTTGGAACAAATTTCGCTGACACACGTCTCAGGCCCAAAACGTCCGAAAAGATAGCATGGCATGAGTCAACCGATATGCCAACATCTTCAGCAACTTCTCTGATGGTAATTCGGCGATTTTTGAACACCATTTCTTCCGCTGCTTGAACGTTTTCATCTGTTGTTGACGTGCTGGGACGTCCAGGGCGAGGTTCGTCTTCGACATCCTCTCGGCCTTCTTCGAACAGCTTGTACCACTTATACACGTTTTTCTTACTCAGAGTAGACTCACCGTATGCATCTGTCAACATTTCAAGAGTTTTAGAGTACTGGATTCCATTTTTCACACAAAATTTAATGCAAAGTCTTTGCTCCATTTTTTTCGAAAGAAGAAAATCGCCGAGCACACCAAAGCCTTCTAACCTTTTACGCCTCTGTCAGAAAAACAACACGAGCTATATAGTCAAAAATGTGAACATATGATCGTGACGAGTGTACCAACACAACAAAACAAAAAATTTAAAACTTGAATGTACGTAGCCCGCGAAAATTGAAAAGTCACCTTACTTTTTGAACACACCTCGTATATTACAGGGAAAGTGATGCCCAAGAAAGGCATGACCATTTATGCGACAGACTTTTGCTTCTATTATTTGACTGGAGAAGTGATGACCAATTAAGAAATTCCCATTTATGCCACGGCCTCTCGGTATTGGTATTTAATCATGGAAGTGATGCCCAAAGAAAACTTGCTCATTGGTGCCACAGTTTTTTCTTCCTATTATTTTGCCAGGGAAGTGATGCCCGGAGAAGGCATGCTCATTTATGCCAATGTCTCACGGTCTCAATATTTCACGGCTGAATTGCTACCCGGGGAAGATGCAGGAATCGATGCCCATAGAAGACTTTGGCAGTCATGTTTGGAAAAGATGCACTAATGAGCCATGCAAATGGTGAAACAGATGCCCGGGATTGTGATGCAGAAAATGCTTGCAGTACGTACAGTATTTTTCCTAAAAACATTTTTAAATTCCCGGTCGAAAATAAATTTACTGTGATTTCCTGGTTTTTTCCGGTCGTATAAAATTTCCAGTCATTTCCTGGTCAACTGGCCACCTTGAAACAGTTGTACGAGCCTAAAAAACATTTGCTTGGCTTTAAATTAGATTTATTTCCATTAATTATTGACATTTCTTCAATTTAAACGAATATTAATTCTCATTTAGGGTACATTTATTTGGAACACTTAGTAATTAACTTGGTTTAGAATGTATATTTTCGTCAATAAGGAAAACAAAATTAGACAAATAAGATGGTAAATACGATTCCTTAAATGAATAAACAGGAACAAATTAAAAAATTTCGAGGTTAGTTTGGTAAATAAAATTAGATTTATTCTTTAGCTGCGTTCCCCGTCTCCCGTACTACTATAACCGGAAATTTTTATATGAAGAATCTTAATTTATAATAGCCTATTTATCAAAGGATTAAAAATTATACAAGGTGCAGTATCAATGCTTATAACGAAATAGGACATCTGTGTCAATAATTTATTTTTCTGGGTTCGTTTAGAAAAAACAAATAGTTCAGTGATGTTCCTGGTGTGTCGTTTTTAGAATTTTATATAATTAATAGAACAATAAACTAGTTAGCTATAGAATTTGACAGTGATTTTTCACCAGATAGAATGACAAAATAAATGTCATTGTATTTACTTTGATTTTTAGCGTGCGTCGAAATCATAAAAATAATAACATTTCTCTACCTTTGAACAGAGAAAAAAACGGATTTTTGAAATTCAAATATCCGGGGAAAAACGTTCTTCCCTTCCAATAAAAACCTTAAAATATTTTATACAAATAACAATGTATTTTTGGTGAAATATCAGAATCATCGTCAGTTTCTACGTTCACAAGGTTATTTAAAAGTTATTCTTTTGTTTGCATAGTCGCAGAAAATGAAGCTTATTATTTGCAATTTGTTTCTCCCGTTAGCGATCTTCTTTATTTCTATTGGTAAATACAATGATATATTTTTTATTTCATTATCACATTCAATCGTTTTTGTAGATTTACAACTGATGTGTAAAAATTTGAATCTTTTTCTCACAGTAGCATTTTAATAAATTTCACAATATCGACTTCTTTTTGTTTTAATAAGGTTGAAAATGTTACAAAATCGCGTTCTTTCGTTTAATTTTTTTATATTTATATGTCAGTATTTTAGGTCTTTCTTTAATTAGATTTATGAATTCGTAACAAAAATGATATATTTTTACTAAGCTATTAGTAGTTATTTACAAAACAATTAATCATTTTTAATAATCTTAAGTGGCTTACTTTTCTCCAATTAAATTAATTACATTCCGCTGTTATGAATAGTAATTATTTAAATTGTATCTGTATAACAGCAAAATGTTCTGCATACCAGTAGCAGAAGATAGCAATATTTTCACTAAACGTACATTTAATGTTTTCTTATATTGTTTATTTTCATAAAAATGCAATATTATATCAATAATATTAAGCACATTATTTATTACAGTATACTATTTTTTGCTAACAATTAATGAAATATTAAATATTTTGTCTCAATATTCAGACTGTTAAGTTTATTTTAAAAAAATCTTATAAATAATTTTTAGAGATCATTTTTTTATAAATAAAACCACAATGAGAAGTCCTTTCAACAAATAATTAAATGAAGAATGACAAGTCCTATACAAAAATGCTTGCAAAAAAAAATATGCAGCATTTTTCTAAATCTATGATTCCTATTCCAGATTTGTTGCCATATTTAACACCATTTTGCTCAAAATAAAAATTTTGTATTTTTGTATAGTATTTTCGACAAATAGAACCACAATAAGAGGAAAATTTATAAATAGTTTGAAAGGCTACAATTATTCTTTTGAAATTTTCTACGTATGTATCGTTGTTTTTCTTAAAATTATTATTTATGACTTATACATTTTCGAGAATTAACTTTCAAGCCAAAAGCCGAATTTTCGGTACAAAAATTTAACTTTTAAACACAAAACATGAATTTTAAGCAAAAAAATTAACTTTTAACAAAACTGTTACATTCTTGTTTCAAACAAATTAACCTTTGAATTTAGAAGATTATTCTCAGACAAAAAAGGAGAATTCCCAAATAAAAATCATAATTATAAAAAAGTGTAAGTTATATCTGCAGTAAACAAAATTAATTAAAATAAAATAAAATTCTAATAAGGTAACAAATTTATCCCGAATTTAGTTAAATTATTAATTATAGAAGATCAAGTTTTTTCAAACTGTTAAACTTTTTATCAGAACTTTGAATCCTCAACAAAAAGATGATTTCTTAACCTTGCGTTAGGCCGCGCAGTAATGTTTGTAATCGCGGGGCGCGAACGGGGCGGCGCTTGGTGGCGCGGAGCGGCACGCGAAGTAGCGGCGGTCTGGCTGGGTGGTTGGCGCGTGGCAAGCCAACGGTCCAGGGCCTGCATGCCCTGGGGCGGTTTTGCCTGACTGGTGGGCGACGGGAGGTGCACCCGCTTGATGTCACCAGACATCAACTTTAGCCACGCAGTCAGACCGTCCATGAAAGGGAAGGGGAACAGTAGTGGTCGCCGAGTGCGGCTATGGTTTGGTTATTGTGTTGTCATAAGGGGTGTCCGGTCTACGTTAATCGGGATCCTTCGCGCGCGGCACCTAACCTGACAATGAGTCGGAGCTGGCACGTCAGAGGTTTCCCTCCAG
>NC_046657.1:142961964-142968858 GCF_010883055.1 Belonocnema kinseyi
AATAGACGAGCACGTCAGGGATAAGCCCCAGCACCCAATGCCTATTTTCCACCTAGCTAACCTAACCACTTGTAACTTATTTTGTTCACTACCCGAAACACTCGCGCGTCACCCGTCGTCCGAATGATGACCCGAAATCGCGACACTCACGGACGAAAGAAAGAAACACGGAGGGAGCACTATACTGAGGGTGCCCCACGAGCGTAAGGCGCAGGAGGATGATCCTGGGAGGTGGTGGTGAATCAGAGAACTTCCGTCGATTATTAGCGTAGAGGTCTATTGGCAAAGGTTCGAAGACAGAGCGGATCTGCCTCCGTACAAGTCTCGATGAGAACTGTCACTTACGAGCTACGCAGTCTCCCGGTAGACGCGAGTGAAACTGGCCGAGAGCAGTGGGAGCGGCGGCGTGCCCGCCGATTGGCTGCGAGACCGACAAGGGAGTCGCAACCAAGCGGTGGGGGAGCGCTGCCTCGTACGCACTACTTCGGTCTCCAAGCGTCGACCGGAAAATTCTTAAAAATTAATAATCTTTAACTTGAAATTAAAAATACAAGGGATTATTTAAAATTTTTGTGATTAAAACTGCTATTTACACTCGATCGTAGCTTCATGATTCCGAAAGAATCCTGAAGCTACGATAAATGGAACGGAAGTTGGAATTTTCGTTAAATTGTTCATTTAAAAACGTTAATTAATTATTTATATTGCACGGATTAATCCCCAAAGACCTCCCTTTATCATATTTATTTTAAATTTTTACACATTCCAACATTCCTTCCCTTTTAATTCAAACTCTAATTAAGACCTATCTATTTATATCCCCATAATAGATTATGAGGCCATTTAATCTTAAACTAATTATGATCTAAATCTAATGTGCTAACCAAGAGGGGGGGGGGGTCGTGTCATCTGACTGATTGGTTATTTATTTATTTATTTTTCCTTTTCTTACTCATGATTATCCGAACACCGCGCCTCGAGGTGCCGGTTGAGATCCCCGGTATCAGCCCGTGCGCCAGAAAAGGAGAGGTAGAGAGGACGGAAGATACAAGTGAGCGATGAAGGACAGGGAATAGCGCGCGTGGGAGGGAAAGAGAGAAGCACTGGCGTACGTGACTGAAGCCTGTCGTCAAGTTGTCGCACGGAGCGAAAACATGACGGCAGGCTAGTATCTTCATCGGCCGGAGGACCTTTTCGGCGTTTCCCGTTACTCAGGCCGGTGGCAGATGTGCCGAGACAGTGGTAATTACTTACAGGAGGGCAAGCAAACTTGTCGCGGAAGCTCAAGAATCCTCAATTTGTCACGTTAGGCCTTCACTTGGAATTTCCTCTCGGAAAATTTCAAGTGGAGGCGTGTGAACAAATTGCTGGACGCTTGAGGTTCTCATCTTTGTCGTTCTGACATACATCACAAGAAGGATCACATTTCTACTAAAACAGATGAATTTTTAAATAATAAGAAAAACTTTCACAAAAATAGTTAAATTCTCAACAGAACAGTTTCATTTACAACCGAAACGGATGACTTTTTACAAAAAATGTTTGATATTCACCCAAAAATTTGAATCTGCACAATTGAAAATTGAATATTAATCGAAAAAATATTTCAATTAATTTTCTAAAACAATGGCTGCTTAATAAAATGGATAAAATATCAAACAAGTAATAAAATTTATAACTAAAAAGTTAATGTTCAGAAGAGAGCAGCTGCAAAAAATATAAAGAAGAAATATAAAGAAGAAACAAACAATTTTAAATAAAGATTTAAAACATTTAATCATATTCTTCTTGATAGTAGTTTGAAGTTATAGAAATACCCTGACATCTGAAATAAATTTTTTTTTATCCTTAAATTTCCTTTCGCCAATAAAATTACTTGACTTTCCGAATTTTCGGGATTTTTCTGGCCTAGGGCCATGTATATTTCGAGCCTTATTTTATGCTTATTAAGAGAGGTATTCTTTACTCAATTTTTAAGCAGCCAAAGCAAACTTATCTTTTCAGTTGTTTTCATCTTTCAATTTTTTTTCAAATGTCATTCAGCTTTTCTGCGTCGGTGACAATTTAGGATTACTTTTTTACGTGCGCCGTATAGACTTTTGTATAAATCACCGATTTCACTCGAAATTGTGATAAAAAGCGACTCATTAGTGTAAAGAGCGCCTCCACTGGCCAAATTCGATGACAGCGCCTAGCGATCACTCAGCTACAAGAAAGGAAGTTGAGTAGGGTGGGGAGGAGGTAAAGCGAGCAGGTAGACGGCGATGAAATAGGTGCACACGAGTTCCCTTCCGCGGTGAGAATAAGCGTCGGTTACCCCTCCGTTCCTTCACTGCTTTTCACCCCCACCCTGATATGCCTTTGCGTCTAACAGAGTAGCGTACTGGAGACAAACACTGTACAGTGTACATAGTACACACGCACTTTAATCTACCGGCATACCTCTTCTTCCGTCCTAGCCTTCTCCGCCTCTTCCTTAAACTTTGTATTCTTTTCCTCTTTCTTTTGATTAAGCAACTCAGTATACTCTTTCTTTTTTTCCTATATTCTTCCCCATTACTTTTTTCCACTTTCTTAGTTACTTTCTGACCTCATTTTTTTCACTTTACAATCCTCATCCCATCCACTTCTATTCCCCCCTTTACTAACTCCATTTTTGATTGTAAACTCTAATCCTCTTTTTATTTCTCCTATCATTTTTTCCATCTCCTCGTGCACATTTCCCTCTCCGATTTTGATATCTCTGACCTTTTTTCTAAACTGCTCTTTTCCTTCCATTGACCAAAAGTAAAATAGAACATGTCCAATTATGCTTCTGACTGTATAGTGTATAGAAAGAATGAATTACCGGCATTACTTAACTTCTACTTCTTTCTTTCTCTCTCTCCCCTAATTCTTCTTATATTCACCATGCACTCTTTAGCCTTAACCTCCCAGCCAACTAATAATCATTTCCTCACTGTATTCACCAAATGGGAAATTTTTCAATCAATTTTTCTTCGATCACTCTTCTTTTTCTTTATGTATCTTTTTCTCCCTCTCAACCTTTTTATTTTCATCTTCACATCCTTACTGCTTATTGCCCAGGGGTGCACACGAATTTCCTCCCGACCTCCCGCGGCAGATTTGCGTACTGCAGACAAACACTGTATAGTGTACACAGTACACACTGGGGTGGTCCAAAAATGCATTGCAAATTATTTTTTTATTCTGTAAAGCAAGTTAAAAAATTCCTACTTTTTGATCGAAAATTAATCTTTCTTAGTAGATAGTTTAATATAAATAAGAATCTGATTTTTTTATGTTTCTTCTTGGACTGTTTCACATGACTCGTCATTCTAACATTTTTTTAAATAAGAATAATTTTATTTATCAAGCATTTATTGCAGAAAAATAAATGTTATGGGACCAAAAAATGTTTTTCGAGCTCCAGGGCAAGGCACACGCTCAAAAGTTTCCATTCCCGGAGATACAAAATCCGTATTTTCTTCCAAATTTGAATATTAACACGTGCCATCGGGTACTTCGAAATCCCATTTAATTAACATGAGGAAATTTCAAAATTAAAAAAAATTGAACTCATGTTCCAGGGTTTCATCAAAACGCGCCATCCTTATCGCGGCGCCCCAAATATGACCCAAAAATCAAACAACTAAAATTGTACGTATTATTATTACTTTTTAACAATTTCAGTTATATTTTTTTATAGAAATAATTGCTTATGGACAATTTAAATGTCAACTATGACTTTTAAATAATTCTAAATTTTTCAAACAAATGTAAATTATTTAAAAAATTATTTTTTCTTCAAAAATGTAAGGTATAATCGTGTTTTCTGATTGAAATGAAATATTTTTTCATTGTTCGGAGTAGGACATTTTTCTAAAAAACGTTATGTAATTATTTAAACAATTTATTTATTTTTTATTTTAAAAATTAGGCCAGAGACGTCCACTTTTTTCAAATTGGTATCATAGGCTACTTTTTGTTGAATAATTACAAAGTTTTTATATATTTATTTTAATGTTTAATAAATTTCCATTTGCTTACACAATATTTATTTGCTCAAGCAGTTTTTTGTTGAATTACATCAAGATTCGATTTAAGATGTATCAAATTAAGTAACATGAACCGATTATTTACTGTCAGATTATAAAATTTAATATCAGGTATTACCTTCACAGTAAAAGTTAATTTTTTCTTCAGAATACCTCTAATACAATTATGTGATTTTTCTGATGCTTGTGAAGTGAAATGAGTATCTAAATTCAATTTTAGAAATTATAAGTAAACAATTTCAATTTTTTCAAAATTATTTTTAATAGTTATTGATAAATTAATCATATAGAAATGCTGTTTTAAATTTAAAGAAAATATAATGTAATAATTATTAGAATAATTCTATGAAAATTATTGTTTAATGCTTTTTACGTATTGAGCTGATTAATTGTTAATTGATTCTATTAAAACTTATGATTTTTGGGATTAGTTGCAAATGTTATTAATTAATTGAATTTTAACAAATGAAAGCTAAAATTTAAAAAAAGATATTAAGTAAAAATTGTTTGAATGCTTCACTGATAGTTATAGTTGAATGATTCTCGTATTCCGAAATAATTAATTATTAGCTGAACAATTTTTTAAAAATATTTTATTTAATAAAGATTACAATTTAGTTTTTAAAAATTAGGTTACAATTTTGATTATTTACTCGAACAAATAAAATTTTCAAATAAAAGTGAAAATTAAAAAAAAAAGAATAAAACTAATTTCAATGTCTAAATGGAAATTATAGTTCAATGCTTTTTACGTTATGAACACATTAATTAATAAACGACTGATTTTTTCACAATATTAAATCACATAAAGATTAAATTACGATTTATTTTAATAACGTTAAAAAATTTATTATTTACTTCAAGTGTATATAATTTAATTATGGTCGTAAGTTGTATAATAAAAGTTTGTAAATGTTTAAAATACCTGCCTTCCAGTTACATTTTTTTGTAAAGTTTCGCGATGTTTAATGAGTGTCTGAATTGTGATTTCGAAATTATGTGCGAATATAATGTTATTTTTCCTGGAATAGTTTAAAATGTTAAAAATTGCTCAAATTTTCTGAAAAATGTAGAATAGAAATTATTTAAATGATTCACTTAAAATAATTTTTGATGGTTTTTATGTTATAAACTGATTAATTACTTAATACCTTAATACATTTTTTACAATATTAAGTAACGTGATAATTGAATTTTAATTTTTGTCAATTAAGTAACTTGAATATATTATTCACTTTAAGGTTATTTAGTTGAATGTTACATATGATTTTTATAAAGAAAATTTATTTATATTTAAATTACCCCTATTCCAGTTACATACTTTTTCAATGGATATAAATAATTGTTTAATGCTTTTAATGTTACAAGATTATTAATTCATTATCAGCTGAATAATTTTATTCGCAATATTAAATTATACACAGATTGAACTTTAATATTGGTTTATTGAGTAATATAAATTTGTATAATGAAAGTTCAATTTTTATAAAAATTAAAGAACAAATTATTTTAATGTATTAATGAAAATAATTTTTCGTTGTTTTTTATGTTACAAACTGGTTAATTAATCTGCCAAATTGTTGAATCATCAAGCCAGAAAGTCAAATTTGCAACAAAAAGTTAATTTTCAATCGAATAGCTGATTTTTTAAGCAAAAAAGATGTTTTTTTAGGATAAAGTTAAATTTGGAAACTGGAAAAATGAATTTTTAACAAAAAGTTTCATTTTTGACAAAAGATGACTTTTCTAAAAATATAGTTCAAGAAAAAAAATGTGTACAGTAAATGTAATTATTCAACAAAACAGAGTATAGTTTAGAAATTTTAAAAATAGTCAATAAATAACTGTTTAAATAATGACATAATGTTTACAGAAAAATTTAGTATTTAAAGAAATGAAAAGATATTGCAATTAAATCAGAAAATAGGATTATTTTTATAGCTTTATTTTTGCTTTACACTCTAATCCTCTTTTTATTTCTAGGATCATTTTTTCCATCTCCTCGGGTACATTTCCCTCTTCGATTTTGATATCTCTGACCTTTTTTCTAAACTGTTCTTTTCCTTTCCTTGGCCAAAAGTAAAATAGAACACATCCAATTATGCTTCTGACTGTATACTCTATAGAAAGAAGGCATTACCCACTTTTAATTGTTTAAACAAATATCATTTTTTTAAATAATTACTTTTCCAAAAATACTTTAAAATTCTTTATTAACTGTATGTGTTCGTTTACACTCATTTATCTAGTTATCTCAAAAATAACTGCTTGAGCATATAAATTTATTGAACATAATAAGAAATATATCAATATTATGTAATTAGTCAACAAAGTGTTGCATAGCATACCAATTTGGTAAAAAATGGACATATTTGGATCAATGTTTAAAATATTTTTTAAATTAACAACAAATAATTGCTTAAATAATGGCAAAATGTTTGAACAAATTTAGTACTCCAAACAATGTCCAAATATTGCACTTCAATGAGAAAATTCGATTATTTTTTACAATTCTTGGACATTAGTATTTTATTTAAATAATTTAAGTTTGTTCAAACAATTGCAATTTTATTAAAAAGTCATGTTAAATATTTAAATTATCCATTAGTAATTATATGTATAAAAAATAACGGGAATTGCTAAAAAGTAACAATAATCCGTAAAAATATATTTTTTTAAATTTCGAGTCTCACATTTTGGGCGCTGCGGGGAGGTCCAAATTTTCTCAAATTAACTAAATGTGATTTTGAAGTGCCCGGTGGCACGTGTTAATATTCGAATTTCAAAAAAAACCCATTTTCTTTCTCTGGAAATGGAAACTTTTCGGGGGGGGGGG
>NC_046657.1:142968868-142975250 GCF_010883055.1 Belonocnema kinseyi
CCTTGTCCTTAAGAGTGAAAACAATTTTACAATGCAATTTCAGGACCACCTTAATCTACATGTGTTTTTTTTTTAATTGATGCAAAGGGTTATTTCACAGAGAAAAATGGATATTTTCAATATTGCAACTATGGAATATTTCGATTTTGGAACATTTCCGAAGAATCAAAATTAGCTATCCTTAAATAAAATTCGATAAAGATTTTTTTCCCTCTAAATGAGGAAACAATCAACTTTAGTTTCAGGCTTATTGACTTAACACATGAGACAAAATGTTTATAAATTTAAAATAAATTTACAGTTCAATTTACTTCAAACAGATAGAATTTCAAATTTAGATAACAGATCATTCGATCTACGATTGCTTACCCCCGTTTTTATTTTAATTTAAAAATATTGAACATAACCTCCACTTGACCGAATGTATCATTAGATCGATATTTCATACCCGTTATAAGCTTTTCTTTCGTTTATGCACATTAAAGTTTAATTTTAATTCACAAATTAGTAATCAATTCATTTTTTCAATGAACATAAGTAAGTAAACCCCTCAAATATTTACAGGCGTTATTTGACATAACCATGCATGTAATATTTCGAATATTTTAGTTGAACATTTTGGATGTTAGAAAGTAATATCTCATTTTTTAAATGAAAATGAACCTAAAAGTGGGCACACACATGCGCGCGCACATAATAATCTAGTTTATAAAATTTCCAATAATAAAATTAATTTCTTTCTGTTTCTTTTTACAGAACTAAGTTCTCAAGGCCCCTGTTTTTCAAAAATTCCCGGGGTACGTGTAGCAGAATTAGGTCCGACAGCGCCGATTGGACAAAATCATGAAGCTTTTGACAGTGTTTACTACATATCACACGATGGCTTCAAAATCAAACCAGGATCGTTTTTTGGACTGATAGGATCTCATAAGTTCATCATTGCAAGAGAGGTATGTGGTTATGGCCACGTACTATATGAAGGGAATAATAGAAGGGTTGCAGCACAGCGGACATCACCACACACTATACGTGATTTAGAAGAATGCGAAGCTGAAAATCTACATGACAAAGGACCAAAAGGTGAGAAGGTTCCTCGAAACTTTGTTGTTCTTGGCAAAGCAGACACAATCCCAGAAAGAAAGTGGACAAGAAAAACGTTAGACCAAATAATGTCACCACGGCCCATGGCTATAAACTCATAGTATTTGTAATTAAGTGTCCTCAATTACTTCTACACAGCACAAAAAAGTACTTAATTTAAGTCGAAAATTCGACTTATTTTAAGGTGTCACAAAAAGAAGCATAAGCAATCGGAAATTAAAAATTACATCTGAACATTAAATTAAGGGAATTAGATTTCTGAAATCCAAATCGGGACTATTTAAAATTCAGACGGGCATGACCTGAAATTCAGGTATCCTCGCTCTTCAATTAAGAATATATTTATACTGAAAGCTAGTGTAACCTTAAGATAATACACTATCCTAATTGGAATAAAGGGTAATATTCTAACTAAGCACCAGGAATTTCTCACGCCTTACCGACACTCCTCAGCTGTTCTTATATGATAGTTATTCGTGTTAGAAAATATACAAGTTGGTTTCAAACAATAACGTTGCTAAGTAAAAATTTTTGTTACAAATTAATTATTTTAATGAATGTAATAATCTAAATATTGGCTGACACCTGGAACTGATTTTGCTGCAACTCTTTTTTTAATCCATCAAACTAAAAATTCACGAATTATGGAAACATACTAACAATCCCCGTTGATTTCATTTTACAATATAGTGCAGTAGGATGCCTTAAAAACGATTTTTTTTAGGGCAACGATCCCACCCCTTTAATTTCAGAAGAGGAAAAAGAAATTCCCTAGATCGAATCTATTTCAAATCAGTCAGGTTCTACATATGAAGTTGCAGAATCTCTTAGGGACGAAATATGCTGTTTCTTAGAGGAAATTAGACGATACATATTTTTGGGATTTGTAGAAGTTCAACGCCTTCTTTTTAAATCCATAAGAAAATTTAAAAAATCTTAAAAATTAAGAAAATACCAGCAGTTTTTCTGAAAATTGTAAAAGTCGATTTTCTCAAAAAAAACCACACTTATATTTTTTGCCAATTTTTTTTGTTCTGAATTTTTACCACCATGAAGAAAGTAACTTCTTAGTTTTATGCGGGCTAAATAACTTTTGTGGCTAGGAGCATTTTTATTCATAAAATCGAATTATGGCATTTTTCTTACAAACAACAATAGATACAAAAATGTTTAGAAAATATTTTTCACAGTTAAGAGAGTTCTACAACAAGTTTTTTTATTCGTTTATAATATCTTGTGTTATTTTCGAAAAAAATACAAAAAATCAAATTTCATAAGTACAAAAATTCAGGTCTAACAAGCTAGCAACTCCACAAACGAAATTCCTAAATTTCTTCATGTCAGAATTTTGGCCTTTTTTTGGGCTGCATTGCCGATTCTTGGGTTCCGCTACTTTTTGTGGAAATTCAAATTTTGAGTGAAGATTCTGACATGAAACAAGCCAGCACCTCCACTATATCAAAATTGTAAGAAAAAAAAATTCAGCACGTCAGAAATTTGGGCTTTCTTTGGGCTCTTAAATGCACCAACAACCAATTTCAAAAAACCACCCCTACAAAATATAAAACCACCCCCTATGTAAAAAATCCAATTCAGAAAAAACAAAGAGCACCAGAATTTTAGGCTTATTTTGGGCTCTAAAATGCATGCAAAAAATTAAAAAACTACTTCTATTATCAAAAAAACACCCCCATGCAAAAAATAAGATTTGCAAAATCCAAAATGCAATAGATTTTTGGCTCATTTTAGAGTCTCAAATGCACGTAACATTATATTAGAAAAACCACCCCTGTATAAAAAAACATCAACCTAATAATAAAAACTTAAACCTTGCTGTTGGCATTTCTGAACAGCCCAAAAATCAGAGACTCCATTTGAACAGTAAAATTCGAAAAATATGAGAAACTGTAATCTTCCGAAAAAGATTGGATTGCAAAAAATTATGTCTGAATATTAAAAATAATCATAATAATAATCATAAACTCAACTGACACTAGAAAATTCCCAAAAAAATTATTTTTTGAGAAAGTCATATATACGTGGTAGAGAAGGGTTGATTTTATACGTTAAGGGTTGAAGCCCAAAAATCAGAGTGGATATTTTGATGAAGCCCAAAAATCAGAGACCACTTTAACACTAGAAAATCCCCAAAAATATTATTTTTTGACAAAGTCATATATACGTGGGGCTTATTTTATACGTTAACGGTTGAAGCCGAAAAATCGAAGTGGATATTTTCGAGGAGCCCAAAAATCAGGGACTACATTAACACTAGAAAATTCTCAAAAATATTAATTTTTGACAAAATCGTATATACGTGGTAGAGAAGGGTTGATTTTATACGTTAAGGGTTGAAGACCAAAAATTAGAGTGGGTATTTCCGAGGAGCCCAAAAATTACAGACTCTAGTGACACTGAAAAATTCTCAAAAATATTAATTTTTGACAAAGTCATATATACATGGTAGGGAAGGGTTAATTTTATATGTTAAGAATTGAAGCCCAAAAATCCGCCTGGAAATTTTGGAGCAGACCAAAAATCAGAGACTACTTTAACACTAGAAAATTCACAAAAATATTATTTTTTGACAAAGTCATATACCATACGTGGTAGAGAAGGGTTGAAGTTATACGTTAAGGGTTGAAGCCAAAAACCAGAGCCTACAATAACACTAGAAAATTCTCAAAAATATTATTTTTTGACAAAGTCATATATACGTGGTAGAGAAGGGTTGATTTTATAAGTTAAGGGTTAAAGCCCAAAAATCAGAGTGGATATTTTCGAGGAGCCCAAAAATCAGAGACTACATTAACACTAGAAAATTCTCAAAAATATTAGTTTTTGACAAAGTCGTATATACGTGGTAGAGAAGGGTTGATTTTATGAATTAAGGGTTGAAGCCCCTAGTTTTAGTAGAGTCTCTGATTTTTGGGCTTCTCGAAAATACCCACTCCGATTTTTGGGCTTCAACCCTTAACACATAAAATCAACCCTTTTCTACCATGTCTATTTGACTTTGTCAAGAAATAATATTTTTGAGAATTTTCTAGTGTCAATGTATTCATTGATTTTCGAGCTCCTCTAAAATACTCACACTGATTTTTGTGCTACAACCCTTAACGTATAAAATCAACCCTTCTCTACCACGTATATATGACTTTGTCAAAAAATAATATTTTTGAGAATTTACTTATGTTAATGTAGTCTCTGATTTTTGGGCCCCTCGAAAATATCCACTTTGATTTTTGGGCTTCAACCCTTAATTTATAGAATCAACCCTTCTCTACCATGTATATATGACTTTGTCAAGAAATAATATTTTTGAGAATTTTCTTATGTTAATGTAGTCTTCGATTTTCAGGCTCCTCGAAAATACCCACTCTCATTTTTGGGCTTCAACCCTTAACGTATAAAATCAACCCTTCTCTACCACGTATCTATCACTTTGTCAAAAACTAATATTTTTGAGAATTTTCTTATGTTAATGTAGTCTCTAATTTTTAGGCTCCTCGAAAATACCCACTCTAATTTTTGGGCTTCAACCCTTCTCTACCATGTATATATGACTTTGTCAAAAAATAATACTTTTGAGAATTTTCTTATGTTAATGTAGTCTTCGATTTTTAGGCACCTCGAAAATACCCACTCTAATTTTTGGGCTTCAACCCTTCTCTACCATGTATATATGACTTTGTCAAGAAATAATATTTTTGAGAATTTTCTTATGTTAATGTAGTCTTCGATTTTTAGGCTCCTCGAAAATACCCACTCTAATTTTTGGGCTTCAACCCTTAACGTATAAAATCAACCCTTCTCTACCACGTATATATGACTTTGTCAAAAAATAATATTTTTGAGAATTTTCTTATGTTAATGTAGTCTCTGATTTTTAGGCTCCTCGAAAATATCCACTCTAATTTCTGGGCTTCAACCCTTAACGTATAAAATCAACCCTTCTCTACCACGTATATATCACTTTGTCAAAAAATAATATTTTTGAGAATTTTCTTATGTTAATGTAGTCTTCGATTTTTAGGCTCCTCGAAAATACCCACTCTAATTTTTGGGCTTCAACCCTTAACGTATGAAATCAACCCATCTATACTACGTATATATGACTTTGTCAAAAATAATATTTTTGAGAATTTTCTTACGTTAATGTAGTCTTCGATTTTTACGCTCATCGAGAATACCCACACTAATTTTTGGGCTTCAACCATTAACGTATAAAATCAACCCTTCTCTACCACGTATATATGAGTTGTCAAAAAATAATATTTTTGAGAATTTTCTTATGTTAATGTAGTCTCTGATTTTTGGGCCCCTCGAAAATATCCACTTTGATTTTTGGGCTTCAACCCTTAACTTATAGAATCAAACCTTCACTACCATGTATATATGACTTTGTCAAGAAATAATATTTTTGAGAATTTTCTAATGTTAATGTAGTCTTCGATTTTTAGGCTCCTCGAAAATACCCACTCTAATTTTTGAGCTTCAACCCTTAACGTATAAAATCAACCTTTCTCTACCACGTATATATGACTTTATCAAAAAATAATATTTTTGAGAATTTTCTTATGTTAATGTAGTCTTCGATTTTTAGGCTCCTCGAAAATACCCACTCTAATTTTTGGGGTTCAACCCTTAACGTATAAAATCAACCCATCTATACCACGTATATATGACTTTGTCAAAAATAATATTTTTGAGAATTTTCTTATGTTAATGTAGTCTCTGATTTTTGGGATCCTCGAAAATATCCACTCTAATTTTTGGGCTTCAACCCATAACGTATAAAATCAACCCTTCTCTACCACGTATATATCACTTTGTCAAAAAATAATACTTTTGAGAATTTTCTTATGTTAATGTAGTCTTCGATTTTTAGGTTCCTCGAAAATACCCACTCTAATTTTTGGGCTTCAACCCTTAACGAATAAAATCAACCCTTCTCTACCACGTATATAGGACTTTGTCAAAAAATAATATTTTTGAGAATTTTCTTATGTTAATGTAGTCTTCGATTTTAAGGCTCCTCGAAAATACCCACTCTAATTTTTGGGCTTCAACCCTTAACGAATAAAATCAACCCTTCTCTACCACGTATAAATGACTGTGTCAAAAAATAATATTTTTGAGAATTTTCTTTAGGTAATGTAGTCTTCGATTTTAAGGCTCCTCGAAAATACCCACTCTAATTTTTGGGCTTCAACCCTTAACGAATAAAATCAACCCTTCTCTACCACGTATATAGGACTTTGTCAAAAAATAATATTTT
>NC_046657.1:142975350-142990640 GCF_010883055.1 Belonocnema kinseyi
CTACTTTTTGCTATTCCTAAGTTTTACCATTATGTATTATAACCCATTCTGAAATTTTACCTTTCTTAATTTTTACCGTTCCGAAAAATGAACGGCCCCCTCGCCCGGGCAGTCGTCATTTCCTCCACAGCTACCTACATACCCTTCCCCTTCCAGTGTGTAGCGACACTACTCCTCACTGGATTCGAAGTTGCTCCAGGCCATCGATGCTATGTACCCTATGGAGATAATCCCTTTGTCTTCAAACTTATATCTATTTCTATATGAAGAATATCAGTATGTCCAAGAAAATCATTGAAATATAGAAAATTAGAATAATTCCAATCTAATAAAGTATAAATATGATATATAAACATTTTGTGGACGATAAGTGATACAATTTTCCACATTTGTTCAATTATGTACATACATATCAATACAATTATAAATAATAGATAAATAAAAACAATAAATAAAATTTTCCACTTTTTAAGTTATGGTGGATTAATAATTGTTTCAAGTTCACGAAAATGTGTTTGAACAAGTTATTATTATTATTTATAAAATATTATCTTGCAATAACTCTCGTATGTTGCAGTTTTTTCTAAAAAATTTCACTTTTGGTCCACTCTTAAATTGTAATGAGATAATAATTAACCTAAGTTAACAAACGTGTCTCAGGAAGGTATTATTTTTTAGAAATTGTTGATTACGTTATTCGCTTTAGGGTCAGGTGAATTGATATCAATTAAGTTGTTTCACACGTTTCGGCCCACAATCGTGGTCATCGTCAGTGAGTTTTAATCAATCTTTGTAATATACAATTTTCAACAGCTTTACTAACGAAAAAAAAACAATAGAACATTTATTTTAACTCACTTCATTAACTCAATGGGGAGCTTATGAAAATCCAATATTCTAATTCAAATTGTTAAAAATCTACCTATATTAACGATTATATTCTCAAACTCGTAAAAATGCCAGGGATTTCGTCGGCCTATTAGAATTTTTAATCAATGTATAGGCGTGAACTTTTCGGATTTAGGGCTCTCAAAACGTGAAAATTTGACAAAAACGGGGAGGGGGGGGGTCAAATTTTACATAAATCTAATGCCTTCTCTGATGAGAGTGTAACAAATAAATTTAAAAACAACTACCCCAAACATCTTTGAAATACTCTAGTTAATAAATCTATCTCCAAATTAATATTCCACATCAGCTATGAGATTCTTTTATCACATAGGAACCTAGTCTCACCATCCATCAATTAAAACGGTAAAAAACACTTGAAACTTAAAATAACCACCACATGGACCAAGTTTCTGGTAGGTATAATCACCCTCACGGTGACAGTCCGGAACCAATAGGAACCGCCCCTATCAAATTTCATGATTCCAGCCTCAGCTATCTTCAATTAAAATCGCCACAAACTACCCCTAGAACATTTAACAAAAAGAGTTTCACCTTTATTTTATATATTTACCGTTTAGTTGGTTGGTTTCTAGGGATGGTAGAGTGTTACTGTAAGGGTGGATATATCTAATAAGGTCTTGTAAATCTGTGTGAAATGATTACGTTTGATTAGAAATATTTTTTACCGTTTCAATTAATGAAATGTCAGATTGGCTTTTTTAAATGTAGTAAGGGTAGTTCCTAGGGGTTGTGGAATGTCGATGTGAGGGTAGATGTGTTTAATAAACTCCTGTAAATATGTGTGTAATGATTTTATTTAATTAGAAATATTTTTTACTGTTTTAGTTAATGGAAGGTGAGACTTGCTTCTTTAAATATGATGGGGGTAGTTCTTAGGGGTTGTGGAATGTTACTGTGAGGGTAGATATATCTACTAAAGTCCTAGAAATCTGAATGTAATGGTTATATATAATTTAAATTTTTTACGGTTTTAATACATGGAAGGTGAGACTTGCTTCGTTAAATGTGATTTTTTACTTGAAATATTTTCTTACGCCTTAACTGATTGAAGGTGAGACTTGGTTTGTGATAGGGGGGCGGGGGGTTCTTCCAGAAAAATAAGAGAGCCCAAAAATCCCCAGTGGGCACAAAGTTTGGCGACGTATTTAGGACATCTTTGCGACATCTTTACGACATCTTTACGACAACTTTGCGACATCCTATGTCCATATCGTTAAGGTGTCTTTACGATATCGTAAATAAGTCGTATGATCTGACGATGTCTTTACGATTCGCAAAGACACCGATACGACATGGACGTAGGATGTCGTAAAGATGTCGTAAAGATGTCGTAACGATGTCATAAAGACATCTCCGAATTTCGTGCCCACTGGGTCGGTATTGGTGTCCAAGAAAAGCCCCCGAAAAAAATCTAACATTCTTATATGCTTACATTTTGTTTATGTGCATATTTAATTTTAAGGGTAGTTTTTAGAATATAGAGGTTGTTTTTCAAATTTAATTTTTGAATTTTCAAAGAGCCCAAAAAAGCTTAAAATGACGGCGCTGTTTATTTTTTCAATATTTCACATTTTCTGTACTGGAAATGTTAGCGGTCAAAATATGAAATTTTGATTTTTTACAAAAAATTCCAAAGCTATTATTATAATCTTGAAGTGGTTGGAGAAACCAACGTTTTCATTCTCTTTTCGGTTTTTTATATCGTGCATTTTTGGCTCAAACTGTTAATTCTCTTTTTTTGTAATTTGAAACAACTGTGCATAGAATTCTCAAATATGAAGAAAAATTCGTCTAATAAATTTCGAAAATGCTTCCATTTATTGAATTTGCATCTAAAATGGCTGGTTGATGAACTTGGCCCTTAAGGGCATGTGATACTTCGTCGTGTGGTCAATCGGGTACAGTTCCCCCGGCTTTTTTCCACAAAAATGAAATATTTAAAAAACTGAATTCAGAGTTGCTATAAAATATCATAACGGACGTCCCCGGACTCTTTTTTGAATAATAAGAGAAACAATTTATTGTGCTAAATAAAAATTTTATGCATTATTTTGAGGTTACGTCGTTTTTCATCTCTGCCTTTCCGATAATTAGAAAATTATTGATGAAATAAACTTTTTTAATTGCTTGCAAACAAGATTAGTTCCAAGAGATTAGTTTTATTTGTAAGTCCAAAGTTTTCGGCCAAAAATATTGTGTAGTTTGCAAGTAACGCTCGGGAGAATTGTAACACACATAACCTCGAAATATACACACGTTGTTAGCAAAATCAAATTTTTTTAAAATAAACACAAGGAAATGTGCGGGAACGTCCGTTGGCATGTTCGCTATTATTTCTCAGATTTTGACGACAAAATATTTCTTATCCTAGGAAAAAGACGGGGGAATCTAACACTGACAAAATCGATACTTATTCCTAAGCGCTATGCAAATTAATCACATCTTGCTATATTAAAACTTTTTTGAATTAACCCACAAAAAAGTTTGTGGGGATGTCCGTTAGCATGTGCGCTATCATTTCCCCAATTTTTAAGACAAAATATTTATATTTGTAGAAAAAAATCAGGAGGAACCTAAAACTGGTAAAATCGACAATTTTCTAAGTATCACATGCCCTTAATATTAGATACAATAGAGTTCAGTAGCGGTCATTTTAAAGAAATTTGTATGCCTCATAAGTTGAGTTCTATACGATTTTCGAGTACACCCAACTCTTGGTTTAGGAACACTGTCGGTGTTTAGCTGCACATAACCTTGTTCCTCATTTGGGAAACTCGAAACTTAAACAGTCAAGGTCGTCTGAACCCTTACCAATTGGAATACATAATATTTCGCAATACACTCGACTGATTACTGGCGTACTGCGGCTTTTCTGAGGCGGGAGTCGCAACCCTCTCTCGCCCCGCGCGCTGAGAAACTGCGTGTATCAATAATTCTAGGAACACCTAAACTTCAAGTTCCTAAACCGAGACTCGGGTGTATCTTTCAACCGCAATTTCCATTCCAAGCAAACCTGTTAAAATTGTTTCAATTTTCATTTTATTTCTAATTAGCAATATACAAACTTTGGTGGTCCAAAAAACGCTTTTCGAGCTACAGGACAAGCCCCCCCCCCCTTCAAAGTTTTCATTTCCAGAAAAGAAAATCCGTAATTTTTCTCGAAATTACGGATTAACTCTCTTCTGAAATTGAAAGTTGGGGGTGGGGCGGTGTCTTACCATCCAACCGGTATAAACTCGAAATTATATTACAAAAATTACTCAAAAGTATAGATATAATATTATACAATTATATTCATATTGACCAATAGAATTAAGGAAGACGGCTAGAGCGACGAATCGAGACCCGGTCACGATCTTCATTTTTTATTACAAATAATCCTGTTTTAAATCAAAATTCTTAAACGGCGAAAATAAAGAAGAAATATTCTATCGAATGCAGAGCCATGAGTGCAAGATAAACATCACATTAAAAACATTACATTGTCACGTAGGTATTTTTTAGGGCTACGGAAGGGCATATTCATGTCTCTATTCTGCATATATCACGTATTTGATGTTTTGACTAAATTGAAGATTTATTTATCTCTTTTATTGAATACCTACTGCCTTGTTACATTATTTGGAAAAACAATGACATAAAGCAATTCATCGATGTCATTTGAAAAATGGGGGGGGGGGGAGTTATAAGTGGAAATAAGATTGCGAATTGAGATAACGTTTGGTTCTTAAACCCAATAAGAAAATCCAACTATATTTGTTAAAATCTTAACTATTTTAATTAAATTTATTGTATAATGATTTGAACCCAATTCAATCCTTTTCTATTAATTTGAAACGTCTTTCTCAATCCTTGACTTTTCGGTACCAAGGTGTACCTTTTTCAAATATTTTAACCTAAATAATTAAATTTCTACAATTAGTAATTTTAAGGAGAACAATGATAATAAATAATTTTATATAATGATGTACACTGCTAGTCAATCTCCAAACCTATGCACTTTAGAAAAAAAATCCAGAGAGAAAACATGTTTGTTCCTACACCTAGAATAAGTGTATACTAATAAAATTCAAATTTGGATTTTTTTCATTTTAACCTGCTATTAGTTAGACTGTTATAAATCTTTAGAATTCTTCAACACTTCTACAAGACTTCTAAACTACAAACGTAAGGTAAAATTGCAAACATGGTTTTCGAATAATGAAATTGGAATAAATGTATTGTAAGTATTGTAAATCGTGATATCACCGTCCAGTATTCCAATATATGTATTAGAGCGCTTATAAGACGAAAATTTTACACAAGGAAGTTACGGAATTAGCGCAATTCAAAGAATTCGCAGAATACACCAAATTCAAGGAATACCTGGAATTCACGCAATTCATGAAATTCATGAAATTTACAGAGTTTATGAAATTAACGGAGTTCATGGAAATGAAGTAATTCACGAAATCGATGGAATTTACGGAATTCATCAAACTTTACAGAAGTCACGGAATTCTCAGAATTAATGGAATTCAAGGTACTCACGAAATTGATGGAATTCACGCGATTCATAGAATTCAAGGACTTCAAGGAATTCTCGAAAATCACGGAATTCATTAAACTAAAGAAATTTGCGAAACGTCTGGCATTCATGAAATTCGTGGAATTGATGATATACAAGAAATTTATAGAATTCGGCGAATTCCAGGAATTTCTGAAATTCTCGGAATTCAGGGAATTGAAGGAATTTACGGAATTTCCCAAATTTATGAAATTCGCGGAATATAAGAAATTCGCGAAATTCACGAAATTCGTGTGATTCGCGGAATTCTCGAGATTAATGAAATCGAAAAAATTCACGGAATTTAAGGAATTCATGGTATTCATGGCATTGATGGAATTCAAGGAATTCATGGTATTTGTTTAACGCCCGTAATTCACAGAATTTATGGAATTCAAGGCATTCGTTTGAGTCCATAAATTCCATACATTTCGTGAATTCCTTGATTTTATTGAATATCATTTATTAATTTTCAGGAATTTCTTAAATTTCGTAAATTCCATGAATATCACGATTTACTTCAATTTTACGGATTAGTTCAATTTCGTCAATTGCATGAATTCCGTGAATTCCATGAACTCCTTGAAATCCATGTATTCCGTTATATCCATGAATTCCGTGTATTCCGTGAATTCTCTTAAATCTACGATTTCTATGATTTCCATGAATTCCGTGTATTTCATGAATATCGCGAATTCCAAAATCTCCGTGAATTCCAGCATATCCGTGAATTATCGAATTCTATAAACTCCGTGAAGTCTGTTAATTCCGTGAATTTCTTACATATTATGAACTACTTGAGTTCCATGAAATTTTCGGATTCCGTAAATTCGTTGAATTCCGAGAGTTCCTCGATTTTCTTGATTTTCTTAAATTCCGTGAATTCTGTGAATTTATTGAATTCTGTCAATTCCTTAAATTCCATGAATTGCATTAATTCCATGAAATCCGTGATTAATAAAGAGAGCGTCAGAAATTTTTAGAGAAACAAAAAGCAGGGTAAAGGTGGGAGAGCAAGCAGGAGATAGTTTCTGGTTGGTGAAAGGTGTGAGACAAGGGTGTCCTCTGAGCCCACTTTTATTTAATTTATTAATATCATACATAAAACAAAAAATGAGGAGAAAGGGTTGGGGAGGAGGTAGGATAGGGAAGGTGAAGATATATACACTGGCATATGCAGACGACATAGTGTTGATGGCAGAGGATGAAGAAGAGATGGCAGAATTAATTACTGGATTAGAGGAATTTTGAGATGGCAAAAAGCTGAATGTAAATGTAGAAAAGACAAAGATAATGAGGTTTAGAAAAGGAGGAGGAAGGAAGAAGGAATGGACAGGGAGATGGAAAGCAATAAAGTTAGAAGAAGTCAGAGAGTATAAATATTTGGCATATATTTTGCAAACTAATGGAGATCATACAGCTCATATAAGAGAAAGGACAAAAAAAGCAGCAGGGGTAATGAAACAGATATGGGGAATAGGAAAAAGAAGGTAAACAAGATTGGGGAAGGAGAATGTGGTTATTTGATGCGCTGATATGGCCAGTATTAGGTTATGGAGCAGAGATATGGGGATGGAAAGAAAGGAAAGATATTGAGAGTTTACAAGAAAGGTGTATAAGGTGGACACTGGGGGTAGACTGGAGGACGCCAGGATAGATGATGAGAGAAGAAACGCGAAGGGATAAGTTAACTTTGGGAGCGGGAAGGAGGGCACGGAAATTTGAGACGAAGCTGAGAGAGGGAAAGGGAGGGGAGTTGGCGAGAAAGTGTTTGATAGAGGTAGACAATAATTAGAAAGATGGGGGGTGGGGATTCAGGAATCAAAATACAATAAATGGTGTAAGATGATAAAAAAGGAAGGGGTGCCAAAGTATTTAGAAAAAGGAAGGGGAGAGAGGAGGTGGACCAGAATAACAAGATTTAGATAGGGAAACGAGGTAAAGGAGGGGATGTACTGGAAAAAAGAAGAAAACAGAAAGTGTAGAATATGTGAATGGGAGGAGGTAACATGGGAGCATGTATGGGAAGGATGTAGGAGAGGAATGGAAGATAAAGGAAGCTGGCAAGAAAATATGGTTAAGATTCTAGGGGAAGATGGATTAGGAGAAGAATGTATGAAGGAGTTGGAGGGTGCTAGAGGAGCGAATGCGAGAGAATGAAAGAATGCACGTGAAAAAAGGTAAATGGAGGTATAAAAAAGTGAAAGAAAACGGAAACGGAAGTCGCTTACATTAGAAGCGTAAAAATTATAAGTAATGGTAAAGTAAAAATTAAGTAGAGTAAGATGCTTATTTTAAAGTCTCAAAAGTTAAAAAGACTTTAACTCGTTGAGGACTACATTTTTAAAAAAGAATCTTTTAATACCCTAGCAAATTTTATTAAAATAAGTTATTGAAAGCCTGACAAATTCCATAGCATTATCGAAGCCATCGAAAACCTTATAAAAATCCTTTGAAATATTATTAAGTCTTGTGAATCCTCTGAAATCCCTCAATTTTTATAATTATATGAGAGATTTTTCGGAATATCCCGAGTCGAAATATAGCCCCTACTTTGAGACTCTTCACGCTAATATTTGTAGGGGCTGAGGTTGTAAAGTAGAGGATATTTCCTTACGATTTTTGCCCCTACTTTAGCTTCTCTTATGGGCACAAATTTCCGAATCTTCCATTTGGGACGTCAAAACAGATGCTTAGTTTTTGTTTCTAATTAATCGCTCCACACTCTACCTTCCTGTATAGAAGAAAATTATTTGATGAAAAATTAACAAAATGGAACAAAAAGCAGTCCCGAAACTATAAAGAACAGTTCTATAAAATCATAACCGACTTTTCGCCACAAAAAAATCAATGTTCTGTATTATTATATTACTACTATTTATACTCTAATATTTGTTCACATGTTTAAGGACACAAGTATTTACTATTACATAATCACTAAACTATTTATATTGCACGCTATGAACGTTTTTATTTGCCGCGGGGGTTCGAACCTTAAAAGTTTCGCATGCCTAACGCCTAAAGCCTCTCGGCTAGCCTAGCTTGAAATATGCAAAAAAAATCTGAAATGTAATCTACAGCTGTGCGAGGCCATCTGCAAATTTTTGTGATCCATTCTGTAAAAAATATTGCTACGCTTATAATAATATATGTACTAAGATTTTAAATTACTAGAAATATTGAAAATTATTATTGTATATTTTATGTGCATAATCAAGATTAAAACTTAATCCAAAAATATTTCAAGATATTTTAAAAGATTAAAAAAAATTCAATATATATTTTCAGAAATTTAATAGATTTTAAAGGATTTCCACAAATTTCCGAAGATTTCAAAAGATTTAACAGACTTTAAAGAATTCAAGAACATTATTCATATTTTAGAACTACCTTAAAATCTTAAAACTCATTTAAATTCTGCCGAAATTCCTTCAAAATTCTTAAAAATTACTTAAAATTCCTTGAATTCCTTAAAAATATCTTGAACTCTTTTAAATCATTTGAAAACTTTGGAATTCGATTAAAAACTTTTTGAAAATTTTAATCAAATAAGTCCCGTCAAATCCCTTGAAACTCCTGAAAATCTCTTTAATTCATGACGACAATATTTTTAAATTACATGCAGATCCTTAAACTCTCGAATTTTTGAAAAATTATAAAAAAATGTAAACAATATTAAATCGATTGAAATACCCGAAAATCCCTCAAAATGACTTAAAATCTCTTGAACTCATAAAAAGTATTTTAAAGTCTTTAAAATCTCTTGAAAATTCTTGTACTTTTTCGAATTCTTCTAAAATCTTTCAAAATTCTTTAAAATTACTTGAAATCTTTTGAAATTAATTCATAAACTTTAATCTTTTTTAATTCAAAAGAATTGTTGAATTCCGTTAAATCATTTTGAAATTTATGAAAACCATTTTAAAGACTTGCACGTATTTGGTAATTATACAATAATACATCAACTTTTTTGGAATTTCTTGACATTTTTTAGAATCATTTTAAATAACTTGGAATCTTTAAAAACGTATCGCACCGGCAACCCGATTAGTTACTGTTAGCACGCATATTTTAAATGATATAAATAATCAAATTGAATATTTACCATAAATAATAATTAGGAATTAAATTAAAAGTAATTTTTGAATCCTAACATAGACTTATGAAGTGACAGATCAAAAAATGTGATTCAATTGCAAAAAACGTTATTAACTCTGACTTCAGAGAAACCAAAATTCTCAATTTATTTTTCGTAATGTTAGTGATTACATTTTAAGTCACATCGTTGAGAATAAAAAAAAATTATAAACTCGTCAGAGGCAAGAATAATCATTATGATAAAAAAAGTTTTGCTTTCTATAAATTCAGAATTCAAAACGCCTTTTTCATTAAAATCGAATTCTTTTTTATCTGTGACTCCAAAATCTTATTTTATGATCAAGAAATTGCTACTTATTCATTTCCTAATCATTATTTACTATAAATATTACATTTTAATCTTTTATATTATTTAAAATAAGAGCTTTAACATTAACTAATAGAGCATTTAGGGTTGTAAAATTTCATGAAACTTTGATTTAATGGAAAGTTTTATGAAACTTTCAAGTTCTCGTGAAACATTGCAATATTTCAAAGATGGTGGCGGGAACATTCAAACCGCTTATATTGAAAATTAATATCAATTCGTAACTAATGCAGTACTTTTTGATAATTTTTCTCAAATTAATTACTAACTCTATTAGTTATATTTAATAGACTGATGTCCAAGTAAATACAAATGGTATATTTGTATTAAAATTAGATTAAGGAAAAAAATTTGTTTACAAAATTTAACAAACAGGTGGGTTTATTTTATCACATATAAAAATTGCATTTCATAATCACGATCAGTCTTTATAATTTCCTCGCTTCTTAATGATCTTTACTTTATATTATTATTTATAAAACTTTCTAAATCTTTTACAAATAAATCTTCATCTAAATGTTTCTCTAAGGTTTCATAGCTTCTCTGTCCATCATAATCCACATTTTCTTCTGTATCCACGATTTTTTCCTCCATTTCGTGATTAATCTCGCACAATTCATTGCATAAGGCTTCAACATTTATCTTATTTTCAGCGAGCGTTGATTTTGGCTTCTCACTTGATTCTAAGTACTGCGACAATAAATCATTATGATAAATAAACGATACATTTATTTGTAATGAATTATATATGCTAAGATAGAACAAAATTTTCGTTATGATATTTTTATGAATTCAAAAGATTTGTCAATTGTGTAATTAAAAAATATGTACCTTCCAGTTTTGCTTAATATAGGTAAGCTTTCCAGCTCTTTCTAGTAAAAGACGATTGGTTTTCTCATTATGAACCCCTGTGTATGTACTATTTGTACGTTCACAGGCAGCAGAAGTCGGAGGTAATGATAAAACTTTTAATGCGATTGTAGTCTGGCAGTCTGAGCATATTAAGTTCTGTGAGCACATCTTGAATTGAAATTTTCTCAATATCAGCGTAGTATCTTGTTAGGCTGATTATGTATTCTTGAGCTTTCAGAACCTCGCTGTCAATCAAATCTTTTCCGCGCTTTGAAGGATCTAAAAGGTTGGCTACATAATGAACGAATTATATGCAAAAGTCATATCGGTCCTCAAGAATCTGATTTATCTTATTATTATGTTCTCATAAGAATAGTGAATTTCGCACCACTTTTTGGATGTGCTTTCTGATTTCTGAGAAGACAGTACATGCAGAACTTATGAGGGGTTCATCGCTTTCGATTTTCTGAAGCCACGAGATGAATGGCTTCAGAAAAGTCACACATTCCTCGAGAACGTCCTAAAAGTTCGTATTAAGCAAGATCGTTTTTAAATCTCTACTCAAAAGTTCTTCAGTTCGAGGATCTATGAACATCTCTCGAAGGGCAATTTTATTGATAAGAATACTTTTCATATAGAAAAAGATCGTGCCAAACGTTGTTTTTCCTTGCGTTTGCAAAGCGGGTTTCTTAATAACAGTCCCTATAAATAACAAACGTATATTTTAGTAGGGAAAAACAAAATTATTAATTCTTTAAAATTAATATTTTGAACGTATATTACCTGATTCTTTAGCGGCAGCTGTTACCACAGATTGTTTTTCTGTGAAAATTAACAGGAGAATCTGGCTGGATTTCACTTCCTTAGTGTCTGTTTAACAGTAGTCTTTAATCTCAACGATGGTATGTACTTCTAAACATATATCCAAAAAAAGTGAATTCTATGTAATAGACAACCATATGCAGTAATATGAGGATATTTTTCTTGCACATACAACCAGGCTAACTTCATATAAAAAGCATTTTCCGTAACAATTCCGACAATTCGTTCCTCATTTAGTAGACGATTGGATAAATTATATCGTGATGGAAGCCGGAAACTTTGTTTCAGTTTAAAAAAAAAGATAACCAGCGATCATTCTCCACGACTGACAGAGGAGTACTCGAGCAATATATAGCCCTTGCAAACAAGATTTCCAACTTACGCTAAAAAATCAATCATACATTTTTAATTTTTAACAAATACAAAACTTATATATTTTAAATTATATAATAATAATGCACGGCCGGTCAAAATTTTCTGGACCACCTATTTTTTTATGAATGATTCAGTTCTATTAATTTTATTTACGTCAGAGATAAAAAAATTTCTCTCTGAAGGGTTGAATCCTGTCAAAATTCTGTATAAAATGAGCTAAGGATGAAGCCAAAATGTCTATTTTTTAATTAGATGTGGCAAAAATAGTGTAAATTGCAATAGTTTATTTAATTTTCAATAACTTCCGTAATAATCCATATTTTTTAATGCTCTTAAGTTTATTTTAAAGTTATTTTCCCACAGTACCGCAGCAGGTTATAAGCATAAATCTAAAAAAATTTTTATCACAGTGCGAGAACGTTAACTATTTCGGAAATTATTGAAAATTTAAGAAAAAATTTAAATTTTCACTACTTTTGCAATACCTACTTAAAAAATAGACAAATTGGCTTTATTCTGGCATGTGAAGTGATCAGAGAAACAATTAAAAATGTTTTCACAAATATCACAATTCCACTGTAGAAATACTAAATAAAATTTGAAAACAAGTTTAAACTTGCGGCGAAGTGCCATAAGATACGAGGAACGAGTACCTAGCCTGATCTGATTTCCGCGCATGCGCATTTGGAATTTCTCTCCTTTCCCCCCAATGTTCCATTAAACGATGAAACTTTGACTGTGAAACATTTGAAAGTTTCAAGTGAAAGTTCCAATGTTACAATGAAATGTTTCATTGCTCACAACCCTAAGAGCATTCTTACTTGTGACGTCACGTGCTCAGAGCGGCCCTTTAGTTAGCTTATAAGTTTTATGAAGCTGATTTTGTGGTGAAAGTGAAGTGCAAGCAGATCAATGATACTCTTCTGCTTCTGAGTGAGGCTAGTGTAGCAATATAGTATTTTTAGTTTTAAGTTAATATTATTAGTTATAACTTATAATTTTCTATGAGTATGAACATTAAAGTTAAGAAATATTCGTGTGAATACCAATTTAAAAAAATTTCTACCTTATTCTAACGAATTTTTCATTTTCCCTTACAGAAAAAAAAAGAATTTTTAAGAAAATACTTGTATTTTTGACCAAGAAAATGAATTTTCAAATATAATTATGAATCTTGAATTAATTAAAAGGATTTTAAAGCTGCAAAGCCTGTATAATATAAACAAATTACAAACAATTGTAATAAATATCAATTACGAATAATTCTTCCGCTACGGTTATGGTAAAGATAACCTCGCAAACATAACCTCACACTCTACACGTATAAGCTTGCACTTAACGACCCTCAACGCAAAACACTTATCCACATTTCCCTTTTTCTCTTTGAAAATATAACAAGTTGACTTGTTGACAGATCACCAGACCCAAAAGACGTAAATTTCCCACAAAATTTTTATTTCTATTAGTTAAGTTTCTAGGAATTCGAAAAAATCTTGTTTCTGTGTGCACAACACTGTATTTATTACACCCTACTACGAAAGAATATTTCAACATTTTACTTCTTTTACTTTAAAAACGTCTCCGAAATATGTCATCCATATACTGGCAATGTATTTTTTCTTACTGTTATACCCCCGGTGGTTCGGCCCTTTAAATTTGTATGGCTTAATGAGAATGCTCTATCGGGTAGCCGGCACGAAGCAACCCGGTAAGAAACTTTGCATTAAAAGGTATTACAAATGTTGAATCCCTATGAATGCCATTTCTCTCCTTCGTTTTTTAATCCCCATCAGGCGGCGCAAATAATAAGAAACCAATCCTTTTTAAAGGCGATCGTAGTTCCAGCCGTAACCTCCAATAAACTAAAAACACAATTTATGTGTAGAAATTTCCCCGGTTGGCCCTAATACAACAAGGTTTCTGGTCGGATCCCGGTCGGGCTACCCCTGGCTGGGCTTCATGGACAGGAACCGGGCGGGAGCCGGTCGGGCTACATTTTTCTCGAATCACGTAGTCTGGGGCCGGCCGGTTACTGGCTGGGCTAACCCTGGTTATATCCCATGGTCGGGAGCTGGCTGGGCACTGGTCAGGTTAATGTTTTTGTAGAAATTACACATTTTTAAGATCCGCGATATTATCAAAGACGTAATTATGGATGCTAGATGAATTATTATTTGAAAATTATAATTTAAATATTTATGAGATCAGTGAAACAAAAATTAGCTTTTTTAAATTCTTTTTAAAAAAAAACATTTACTTTTTTCGAATAATTTAATATTTTAAATTAAACTGTTATCGATTCTGCTATGTGCAACAACAGAAATGATACAATTTTTATAAACTTCTCTATATTCAGACAATTTTTAGCCTGTACTATTTCAAATTTACCGCCATATATAGCGCCTGCTGTGTCTGTCGTCTGCATAGACACTCAGTAATTTTCAGTTTCGCACCTGGAACGAGAATGCTTCTTGCACTCTAGTCGCGTCGCCTCTTCGAAGTTCGCAAATAAAATCGAGACTCGTAGTTAAAATCAACCCTATTTCAGTAATTAGTTTGAATGCCCCATTTAGTGCGCGATAATTATTATTTTTAATTAAAATATAGTCTTGTGTATACAGTTTTTACTTTCTTCCTTCCTAACCTTAAATCAACACGTGGCTTCCAAATTGCTATGAGATTCTATCATCAGGGAATAAAATTCTACTCCAATTTTCTTGCTAGAATTGGTTCACTTGATTGGACTTTTAAAGTTCACCGTAATCTTTACGATGAGCCTTAAAAGACAAAACAAGTTACCAATTTCTCACCTGAAGCAACATTTCTTAACCGCTTTTTGGCCGGATTCCCCGAGCAGCGCCCGGCTTAAAGCGGGGCTATCCGGCTGGGACCCGGCCGAATCCCTGATTGGATTTCTACACGGGTTTGGTTATATTATATTTTTTCATGACTACTTGGGGCTTCGATTTTTAAGATTTAAAATTGTTAAAAAATTTAAAAAGTGTTAAGGGCATGTGACACAGCTAAATACCTATAGTACTGACCACAGTTTTTCAGTTCACTGAATGTTTTTTTGAACCTAAGAACTTTTTTTGTAAATAAAATATCGAGCTGAAACTTTGGAAAATGTATTAGAGTACAATAAAGTACGTTTAGGTACTGCATTTTAGTAGGAACTTCACTGAAAATTATTTCATCTTTTTTCTGAACCTCAATATTTTTTGAACGTTCGAACTTTTTTTATACATAAAATGTCGGTCTCAAACTTTGAGAAATGCAAGAGCCGAAAGAAAACTACGTTTAAGTACAAAGCTTAAC
>NC_046657.1:142990740-143008023 GCF_010883055.1 Belonocnema kinseyi
CACGAAAATACGAAACCTGGCGGCCACTAGACGAGGCTCTAGAGGGTTCGTATTTTCGTGTACAACGTTACCGGCTGATGCCGTTGGAATTTATTGTTAAAATATATTTTTTTACATCTTTTATTGTTAAGTTTTGTACTTAAACGTAGTTTTCTTTCGGCTCTTGCATTTCTCAAAGTTTGAGACCGATATTTTATGTATAAAAAAAGTTCGAACGTTCAAAAAATGTTGAGGTTCAGAAAAAAGACGAAATAATTTTCAGTGAAGTTTCTACCAAAATGCAGTACCTAAACGTACTTTATTGTACTCTAATACATTTCCCAAAGTTTCAGCTCGATATTTTATTTACAAAAAAAATTTTGTGCTTATTAGTACTTATAATTTGTAATAGCTTTATTTTAAATGATTCTCATAAATAAATTTTCTATAAATATAAATTCTATTATAATGCACCCTGATTATAATTCTTTTTTCAAAATTTCATCTCCTAGCTCAAAACTTTAATTATTTTTCAGAATTCCTTGTCCCAGATCTGAATTATAATTTTTTCAAAAAATCTCTAATCCAATTCAGAAATACGTACAATTGCTTTGACGAATTTCCTGTTCCAATTCAAAATTACAGGGTGAAATTAGAAATTTCAAACTTTTAAATCTGAATATGATTTATTTGGGGTGAAAATCTTTTGAATTTTAAACTTTTAAAACTGAAGCTTGACAAATTTTTGATTTAGAAATATTTCATTTAAACGCTTAATAATTTATACGCATAAAATAAAAACTTTTAACAGCTTTTAAATTAAAAATTTTTTACCAAATTATGTTGAAATACGAAATTATAAATTTTACATTTTTATGACTTTAACAGTTTAGAGATTTCTGGTTGAAAAATATAAATTACGCTATTATTTTCAAGGTTCAAAATGATAATACTTCAAGAAAATTTTAGTTTTCAACACTAAAAATTGAACGATTAAACCAATTTTTCAAACAAATAGTTACATTTTCAACTAAAATGATGAATCTTCAACAAAAAAAGTTTAAATTTTCAATTAAAAACTGTTAAACTCATCCAAAAATATATAAATTTTACACAATAGTTGACTTTTCATTCAATAAGGATTTTTTTAAATTGTTGAATTTCAAAGCCAAAAAGATGATTTCTTTACAAAACAGTGTAAAGTTTTTTTAAACGGAATAGTTCAAAGACTCCGGGTTAAAAAATATAAACCAAAGCTATTATTTTCAATGCTTTGAATTGAAGAATAAATCAATACATTTTTTAATGTTAAGGACTAAATCATGTTGATCAATAAAAATGGATTAATTACCATTCTTTTTTAATTGAAAAAAATTTTAAATTATAAATTGTATTCTTTTATTTTAAGTCGGCTTATATTATTAATTTTTAAATTTTTATTTATAAATCTAAACTTAAAAGTTTTATTGACGAATTGACAATCTTGAAAATCGAACTGTCTTACAAAACATTTTAAATTTAAACTGAAAAAAATAGCTTTGGTTTAAATTTTTTAACCAGAATTCTTTGAACTATTGCGTTTAAAAAAAAAGTTTACACTGTTTTGTAAAAAAAATCATCTTTTTGGCTTTGAAATTTAACAATTTAGAAAAAAAATCCTTATTGACTGAAAAGTCAACTCTCGTGTAAATTTGACATATTTTTGGATGAGTTCCACAGTTTTTAATTGAAAATTTACACTTTTTTTGTTGAAGATTCGTCATTTTAGTTGAAAATGTAAATTATTTTTTTTTAATTTTAGAATACACAATTTTTAGTTCAAATTTCAGTTACTTGGATAAAATTGAAATTTATTTGTAAAAAGTCCAGTTTTTGGTTAAAGATTATTGATTTCAGTTACAAAATTCATCTTTCTGGTTGAAAATGTAACCATTTTGTTGCAAATTCAATTATTGTTATAGTAAGTTAATTTCTTACTTTTTCAATTAGTAAACTCAAATTTTTATCTATAAATAACAATGCAAAAACATTAATCTGGAAAACATATTAAAAATAATTTTACTTTTCTTCAAAAAAGTTTTTATTTAAAAAATTTGTTTAATCGTTCAATTTTTAATGTTACGAAATGAAATTTTCTTGAATTATTATCATTATAATAGAATTATACATTATAGTAGAATTAATATAATATGTAATTAACTATACCTAATAATATAACTATAATAATATTATCTGAACAGATATTGATATTAACATTAATATTATAAGTACTAACAAGTCCAAAATTTAGTACCTATTAACACTTTTTTAAATTGCTAGCAATTTTAAATTTTAAAAATCGAAGTCCCAAGTAGTCATGAAAAAAGTATAATATAACCAAATTCGAAATGATTCTCATAAACAAATTTTATAATCTCGAAAGTCCGGAGGCAATTTAAACATTTTTGCTCTAATAGATAAATCAAACGCTTAAAAGCCCCAGCACAATCATTTGCAGCTAATTAATATTAATATAATTATAATATCGAAGAAAATAGTGACATAGGGGAGAAATATAGCCTAAGGACAAGAGGAACATTAATATAGACACAGAAATATGTAATGATTTAATGATTTGATTATTATTTGTTCAGGTAAAAATTCCAAGAGAGAAAATATGTTGCTTCGTTTTATTTAAAACTTTAAAGGAGCAAAATAATATAGTAAAAACTTGTAAAAGTATACAATGAAGACAATAAATTCCATTCTATTCTATATATATTATTATAATATCACATACTTAATTATATAATTTATTTTCATCGTGTACAAGAATATACACAATATGAAGTATACAATATAATGAACAAAATATAATTCTACTTTCTTCTCGCAACTTTCCTCCAGTGCTTCAAGGAAACGTCTAACTATGAGCCACCATTATTGTCGCACAAAATAGGTACATTTGTCAAAAAAACAAACTATTGTTTAATGTTGTAATATGCTAATACCGGTCCCCTGAAATGCCGAATAAAATAAGACGAATTATCTCAAGCGGAATCCCCCTCAGGGCGTTTTTCGGCATGCAACTTTAAAGTATAAAGGGAAACAGAAAATAAATTTTCGGTTTCGCGAATTAAAAAGAATCAAGTTACCAGCATTTTAGTATAAATTGTTTTTGATCAATAAAGACACATGATTATTTAAGTTAGTTGAAGATTAATTTCAAACAGCAAAAGAAACAACTCATTTCTAATTATAATTAATTAAATGCACCAATTAGAGTGGCCATTATTACTTCTAAAATTAAAGTTTGATGAATAGTATCGAGCTTATAGTGACTAAACGCATCCCAGAGAATACCCGGCCCATGAAACAATTGAAATGACAAAAATTAACCCATCTATTATCGCCATTTTTTAATAATTAAAGATAAACACCAGAACCATGACTTACTCGAGGAGTCAGGAGGATGTCATTGAGAATTCTCTCGAAATCATTCGAAAAGAAAATCTTTACCGTCTCCATGACGATAGAAAATAGCCGATAAAATTTTGGAGTATCCTTCTCGAACGATCAAAACAGAATGAATCCCGGAATCCTCGAGTAGATCAAGTAGCCCAAGAGATAGATGACTGCGCACGCGCCAGAAATCGGAAATAACCAATCTGCCGCGTATTAGACCTTCCAAAACTTCAAATTTCAAAAACATACTAATTTTTTTAATTATAAGAAGAAAATAAACTTTCCGGCTGGATCGCGGACTAAGAACAATAAACTGACCATTTTCGGAATTGTGCTTCATGTGACGTCACCCAGAGAAGGGGAATTGTCAGAGAACCCTATCATAAATTTCTGGTGCCAGATGAAATATTCTATTAATTTTATAACCCTTTTTGTCGAGCATCTCTCTAGAATCACAGTACAAAAAAAGGTTTCTTCCTTCATTGTAGGATTCTGCTCTGACCGGTCGAGAGGATACTTATTCAAGTTTTAAATTTTTTGTTTCGTTGTGTTGGTACACTCATCACGATCATATGTTTACAGTTTTGACTATATAGCTCGTGTTGTTTTTCTGGCAGAGGTGTAAAAGGTTAGAAGGGTTCGGTGTGCTCGGCGATTTTCTTCTTTCGAAAAAAATGAAGCAAAGAGTTTGCATTAAATTTTGTGTGAAAAATGGAATCCAGTGCTCTAAAACTCTTGAAATTTTGACAGTTGCATACGGTGAATCTACTCTGAGTAAGAAAAATGTGTATAAGTGGTACAAGCTATTCCAAGAAGGTCGAGAGGATGTCCAAGACGAAACACTCGCCCTGGATGTCCCAGCACGTCAAAAACAGATGAAAACGTGCAAGCAGTGGAAGAAATGGTGTTGAAAAATCGCCGAATTACCATCAGAGAAGTTGTTGAAGATGTTGGCATATCGGTTGGCTCATGTCATGCTATCTTTTCGGACGTTTTGGGCATGAGACGTGTATCAGCGAAATTTGTTCCAAAACTGCTTAATTTTGATTAAAAGATCCATCGCATGACCATCGCTCAGGAGATGTTGAATGAATGAACAGTCTTGCCTCAGCCTCCATATTCACCGGATTTGGCCCCCAGTGACTTTTTTCTTTTCCCAAAACTAAAGAGACCCATGAAAGGACATCGATTTTCAACGATTGAGGAGATAAAAACTGCATCGCTGAAAGAACTCAAGGCTATGCCACAAAATGATTATCAGAAGTGCTTCGATGATTGGAAAAGCGTTGGCACAAGTGTATTATATCTGAGGGGGATTACTTTGAAGGGGGCAACATAAATATTGAGGAATAAATGAATATTTTTTGAGAAAACCATAAAGTCACCTTATTTTTTGAACACATCTCGTACATCAAGTTGCATAACTGAAATATTTATTGCGATTCGAGTGAAAGCTTTAGTAACTCGTGTTGTGTTTGTACGTGAATAAGGAATAAAGTTAATTTCAGTGAACAAAAATTGTAGGTTATTTTCAATACATTCTTGGCAAACGTTAAAAAATTCTTGGACGTACGTGGTTCCACTTCCTACTTACAGGAATACTACTGCTAACTATACCTTCGTGCTAATGACGTTCCAATCAATTTTTTCTAGATGGGGCGAAACCTTACTCTAACCATGGACAGTATAGAACCACTAAACATACATGCAAATAAATACCTTCCGTTAGCAAGAAAATTTAACTCCAAGTTAAGGATGCACACTACCTACCAGGGCCGTTGCCAGCCTTCTACGTATAATCAATCTCAAAAGTTGCCTATCTTTAAAATGATAGATAAAAACAACAAAATAAGATCTATTATTACTTTATATTAATGTTGATGGAGGCTTCTTAGCACGATGCAGAAGAAAATAATTCTGGTTAAAATTGTTTATTTAACAGTAGTTATTTAAAGGTATAGTTTTTCCTTTCTCGTTAGGGAAAAGTTACAATTTTTATTTAATCCTAATTATCAAGGTCTCATTTTATTCTTCGAACGATTCTCTAAATTGCTATTTGAGTTAATTTTATTTTTAAAAATTAATTTAAAAATCATACAGTTATTATTGTTATAAACAATCATAGTTGAAATTGTAATTAACTCCACCCAAATAGAATTGTAGAGAGTCCTTCAAATAATAAAATGATGCTTTCATCATGAAGATTAAATAAATATTGTAACGTTTTCCTGAAAAAAGAAAAAACTGGACTTTCAAGTAACTACTGTTGAATAAACAATTTTAACCTGAATTATTTTTTTCTGAAGTGTACTAAGAAGCCTCCATCAAGATTAAAAGAAATTAATAATAGTCCTTTTTTTGTCGATTTTATAAATCATTTTAAAGATTAGCAACTTTTGAGACTGATTGTACGTAGTGTACATCCTTAAGGAGGGTAAGGTTAATTCGGTGAAAAAAGGCATGATATTAAGAATTTTTTTGGAGATACAGATAGTGTGAGTGTATTCAGTTAATTTCCATATTAAATGCAACATTTGGCTAATATTTTTCTAAATTTTGCTAAAAAATCGGCTAATTTCTTATTGTAAAATTAATAAACATTTTTAAAAAACCTTCCAGGGATAACTGGTGAATCATGTGAAGAGGTGCTGTGCAAAATTTAAAAACGGTTGGTCCAGAGATTTTAAGTTATGGCGTACACAGACATTATGAATTTATCTAAAAAAGAATTAACCCCTGTCCAGAGTTGAAGTTGAAGTGAAAACTTGCTTTAAAATCTAAATTTTATTATCGTCTTTCCAACATGATTATTCAACACCAACAAAGCAAAATTGTCTTTCACTAGATCTTATTCAACGTAAGATTCAACAATCTTAATTTCATTTTATTTAGTCTATTAGATAGCACTTTTTTATTTGGTATCATTGAAATGGAATCTTGTCATTTGGACACGTGGAATTAAACAATCTGAAAATCTAGGTGAAATTTTACGTACACTATACTGACGGATAATATCGGACTATACACCTGCTGACTTCTTGAAAATTAGACTGATCTTTAAAAGGTGGTAGCGCCTTTTAGAATATGTGCAAAATATGAACTTAAACCCCCAGGGAAATATTGTTAAACTTTGCGTAAAATGACCCCTACTATTAACCATTTTGCTTTGTCGGTATTAAATTATCATGCAAGACAGACGATAATAAAATTCCGATTTTATAGCAGTTTTCTACTTCAACTTCAACACTGTCAATAGCTGCCGTTGGAGTATAAAATGTTTTTAAAAATAGCTATTTTCTTGTTGAATTTCACACGTGATTTCCGCGGGCAGGGTGTCTCAAAGTATCACTCTCCATATTAAGAACAATAGAAAAATAATTACGGTTGAGTGGAAGGGGTTCAAATAAAGAATCCTAAAATAACGGACGAATTCGGAAAAATCATACGTTAGATTCCGTATCCTCTAGGAAAATAGGTTTATGATCTAACTTCTACTTAAATAAGAACAGTCATCCTACTATAAAATAATGATTGTCAAGTTTAAAGGTTCTCTTTCACCTTTAATTTTGAAAACCTGCTATTAGCAAAAATAAAAGTGGGTTTATACAAACATTCTTACTCAATATTTGATCTACCACAAATATCCCGTGCAGAAAATTATCTGTGGCACTGTCTATCATGGCCCTGTCTATTATGGCCCTGGGTAGAAGTAAAACGTTTTATTAAAAAAAACATTATTATTAAAAACATTATTAAAAAAACATAACCATGTAATAATTCTTGAAAGAATATTCTAAATATCTTTCTCGAAGTTTGCAATTCGCTGATTCTCGTTGATAATTATGGTACATTTATATCGTTTTCTTAGAAATCAGGCGGAATGATTATTATTAGGTTCTTTCAAATTGCTACAGTTCGACTTTTAGTTTCGAACCCTTACTTTTTCAGAATTGCAATAAAAATTAGGTTATGGTGTTCAAGACATTAATAGTTTTAAATTACAGCACCCGTAATTCAACAACTAGAATCTGGAATCATAAACCATAACTTAATAGACTGCTTGAATATCCACAGCGGATTTAGACTCACTGCGAGAATAGTCAAATCGACACACTAGAGTGTCAAAAAGAAGTTTCTGCATCACGAACTCTAGCGAACGACTGACGTGGGGCGTCAGTTTGCCGTGTTACAAAACAGTGTTAATCATTTTGAACAATTTGTTGATATTTCGAACATACGTACAGATTTAAAAATGTGAAGAACGTGCTGAAAAATAATTGAAGTGTTGCGGTGGGTCCTGTGAGGTTTGGCAATCGAATAATGATTTTCCATTGATTATCCCCACAGCCTACAAAACTGCGAGTATGTATTTTCGTGGCCAACGTGGTTGCGCATCCCGTGGAAATACAGTAACATAAATAAGACAGGTAGGCTAAGGAAAAAGGGCGAGAAATTTAACAATTAGAATCGCAATACCACGCAATACCACGCTACACCAAGTACAATGCGGGTAAAAAGCAGCGTGTTTTGTGCCTCCTTTCCCTACCTACAGACTCATGCCGCTTCTTAGCCTTTCTATGATCTGGATAATTGCAAGAATCAACGCGACTGAAAAGGCTTAATTAACAATGCAAATTGTTATTAAACATCAAAATTTTGTTTAAGTATAATCCTTAACTTTAATTAAGCCATCTATTAAATACGTTGAAAAAAGATGCAACGTTACTCGGTATCTCGGCGATCAATAACAATCAATGATACTACTTCTAGTGAGAAAGATCGATAATCTCGCTAAATTGTTGGAAGGTCGATTCGATAGCTAATAATCATGAAAATAGTTAAAATATAGCTTAATAAACCAATCGCTAAAAATCCCTCTCCTCGTTATTACTATAATTATCAGCACAAATGATAAGAAACTGCAAATGCAATGAGGAAGACTTTCATTATTGGTAGAAATAAGTAGTTAATCTAATAAAATTTTGGCCCGGATGGTTGAGTTATCCACAAAAACCGCGGATAAATAAACAAGCTGACTAGAATGTTGTTTATAACTGGATCGAAAATAATGAACAATGTTTCCAGATTCATTATAAGCAACATTTGTTATTAGAAAATGTATAGTTGAAAACTTGCAGCATTGATAGCGAGACCTAAGATACCAATTCGCAATATTAATATTGCGAATTAGCGCAGTACAATTAAACGACAAAGCAACCGTGCATGAAGGCACGTATTATAAAATATTGTGAAATCGAAATCTTATCCATATCAGCATTTCGAGCGACCTTAGACTTCGTAAGGTAGCATTACTTTACCAAAGGAGTTAGCAAAAAACCCACCATTCTATCGCCATACGAGGGAAGGAGGATGATTAGAACTCTGGCTCAACAGCATTCGACGACCAGCTCTCTTACCTTGCTGGGTAAGAAGTACGGTTAGAATAAGGGAACACATTTTGTTTTCTCGCTCCTTACGCATTTCCTCGCAAGTTCCGTTCCGTGTATTGTCACCCTGAAGGCTTAGCTCCAAAGAGCGATATCCAACAAGAGAGGTGTTTTGAGACATTGTCTACCAAAAACGCGTTCTTGTAGTAAACCGACATCGTAAATGTTTGCAAACCTTTTGTGTGGCGCAAATTACTCAACTAGTCGAAACCTTGCTTTAAGCAAAAGGAACGTATAGGGGAGATTAAAGAAAAGAATTGTTGTGATAATGTTCGGGGTAACGATCGCGACGCGTTGTGCCGGGAGTGACAGATTGAACGGTAAAATTTTGAAGCTTCGCATCCCAGTCCAATATTTGCATTATCATAAGGATCACCATAAAACCAGGTGATAAATTCGAAAATTTTAAAATACGATGTACTAAAATGTGTGCTCATCATAATTAATCTCTCTCGCTCTCTAAGTGATTGTACGCGAAGGAAAAACGCAAATTCCTAAATTGAGATCGAAAAAATGGTTGGAAATTCAATAAACAAATTTCGTCTAATTAATTATTTTGAAAAAATAATTAGTATTTTTAACTGCTGATTTCGCCCACTGAATTGTCCCGCTCGAAGGTCCATTGGTTGCATGTAAGATACTAGAATTATTGGTTTAGAGGCTTTTATTCAAAATAAATGTTTAGTTTATTTCGACCCATCTAAATTACAAGTGTTCAATTGATTTAAATCCTTTATTAACGAATGAGTAACACCGCAGCAAAGAAAACTCTTAGAAGGCAAGATTCAGCGATCCCACAAGAAAAATACGACAATTAAGGGTTACTCTTAATTGATTGTCTGGGTTCCTTCGGCACACCATATGACGTCTCACACTATTCTTCTTCGTATGTAACATGACTTGTTTTCGTTTTCATTTTAAACGCTGAATTTCGATACTTCCGAGGGAAAACGGGCTCAAAACTTCATAATTCGTTGATAAAAAAAGAACACTCGTGAGATTTTTAATACGCATGTATATTGGTTTCTGAATTTTCCAGTGCTAAAAATGTTTTAATTCAGTACAGCAACGCCGTTTCCTTAGTTTCTCGTGCTCAAAGGAATATGTTTTTGAAGTTTTTGTGTTAAGGTTTCATTTCTTAATTTAAATTTTCGTCTCTCGTATCTATCACCTATCATGAATATATATGTAGGTAGGAGAAGGACGGCAGATAATAAAGTCGACCCTTCGAAATTATTGAATTAAAGAAGGATGTTACAGTACACAATCTAGGGGGCTGTTCCATAGTTGATGCACAAATATAGTCAGTCTGATACCTTTGGATATTCAGGCTAAGTAGCCATTTTTCTCCGTTTAAACAATACGCTTTTTCACTGCTCAAATTGGAGTAGCAGTGTGTCTTTTTGGTCTATTTGACATGTTGATTCCCACAAAATCAAGAGAACAAGGTTTATTTTTGGCACCCCCTATTAGTTAGTTTACCTGCTCGTCTACTTCTCGTTGCACATGCGTATACTTTTCCAACCTGAGACACAACGTCTGCTTGAAGAAAGAATTAGCCAGTAGACAGTTTTTCACTGTCGGGAAATTTACGTCAGAGTAAATCTATCTCGTTCTTTTCCTCATCCATTAAGGCATTTGTCGGAAGGTTGTCTCAGCCATAAGTGCAGCCTACCTGGATTTTACGAGTGGCACGGTAATGCCAAAGCGGCAGATCGAAACTTTTACTAGAGTATAATCGAAATCTGTACCCAAAACCTTACAGACCATGTACGCAACGGCCCCAGAAGTGATCACGGCAACGTTGCACACGAAGCCTACCACGTGCCACTACCGCTTGTCAGTCTCTCGTGAACGAAAAATTACGACAAATTTGTTGTTTGTATTGGATTTTTTTTAGAAAATTAAGCGAATAAAAATGATTCTTTATTGGTTTTTAATGGTCCTAATATTGTTCTTTACTTTTAAATAGTTTTCCTTGCAATTGTTTAATACACTATTCAATACCTACAGAAGTCTATTCACTTGTACTTTTTGTCTTTATAAGGTAGAGGCTAAATCTGCAAAAAGTACTGCATTTGACGTTAATTATTTCGGGTTTTAAACCGGCGATTCAATTTTAACTTTACAGTTCGATAGATCTCGATGTCTTTCTTATGCTGTTTGAATTTTAGATATTTCTGTAATAAGTCGTTTTTTCTGACAAATACCTTAACCTTTACCGTTGAAATATTTTTCTCTTTTCAACTAAGCCTTGGGTCGATTGTGGCTACTCTAAACTCTGCTGTTATGTGTCTTTCTCTTCGAGTGATTGCTCGTTGCCTTACGCTTCAGGTTTCTCTGTTGTTTTCTTCGTTCTCGACACCTTATTTTCTCCTTTTTATTTCTTCGTGTTTTCTCCTGTTTCTCCATAATTTTTCTATTAATCTAAGGCTTCTTGTTTTTCTACTCTTTAGTCTAGACGATCTGTGAAAACCTCTTCCAAAGGAGCCTGGCTCTTTTTGAAACAACAGTCTGTCCAGATTGCTGCACATCTCTTAAATCCTTATGTGTTGATATTATTAGAATAGTGTGGCCAATTCGGAAGAGATCATTTTTTTCTCTTGAAGACGATAGTAAGTGGTACCACAATACATGCGACTACTGCGTGCGTATCGTGTGGGTCTAATATTATTATAGATTGTGAGACGTGCCGTTGCCTTACTGACTTTACATTATGTTAGATGGGCCTTTGTCCAACTACTACCCTTAAACTAGCCCTTATGCGAGCCATCTGCATGTAACGCCTAGACTCGGGCGTCAGCTCTACTCCGACCGTGTCTTAGAAATAAAGTGCTAAAACTATATTATGTGTGTTTAGTTCTACAGAGCCCAAATCCCTGGAATACTGTGATAAATTAATATTTATTAAGTGATTGGTGAGAGTGGAAGATCATAAGTGATTTATTTTAATACAGAAATCTATTATAAAACCCCCACGCTGCCACAAGATATACAAAAGCAACTTTTCTAAAGAGACCTTGACGAGGGGTGCTGAACTTTCCCATTGCGGTTGCATCCTCAGCACGCTCTCGGGCCCACGCTCTATTTCTGTAAGTGACAAATGTCTGAGCTAGTGCTGTATAAATATTTTTATACTAATGATATTCGGAGAACAATTTTTCGTTAATTAAGTTTTTGCTTAAACATATTCCGGATCAAAAGAATCAGATAATTCTCCCTCGGTAATCTCTACAAGAAATTGTTCGCTGGTTTCACTTTGCGCTTCTAGGCTTGTTTTTTTTTATCACTGTAGTAAGCTCTTCTTACAGGCTTTTTTTCTCTGAATGCGTCTCTTTCTAATGGGCATCCTAAGCGATATAATTTAGGTTTTGATGTACAATTACCTTTATTTGTGCTGAAATTTTATTCACGAAAACAATGCTAAAAAATCTTACTAATTTCTTAAGTAGTTACTCCCATCCCAGCGTTCTAATTTTTAAAATTAGATTTTAAGACAAGTGACCACATTTTAAATAAGCAAAATATAAAACAAGTTAAATCCCTCGGAACGTAACGCTGGTTACTCTCTACGACACCCAAATTATCAAGTAAGTAGAAAATAATTAAATTTAAACAAAGTTAAAACAATATGGAACATACACAAAAATTAAATAATCTAAAAATTAAAACGCATAGAATGCTCAATGATTTTTATGATCTTTGAAATGCTGTGAAGTCTCTCAATACTTATGTATAAGGTCTTTGAAATTGCATTGAAATAGTATAAAAATCTTTGAAATCCCGTGCCGTTGGATAATATCTGAGGGTTTTTGTTTGAAATGCCTCTGAATTTTTTAAATCTTTTGAAAATTGCTCTGAATCCTTAAAAATACTATAATATCTTTTTAATTTTTTTCAATCTATCGAAAATTTCCTATCATGTTTTTAAATATCCTGAAATCTTTCACATTCTTAAAAATCTTTAAAAACACCTTGAAATATTTAAAAACCTCCTCGTGTCTTGAAAATCCAAAACTTGGAAATCCTCTGCAATCTCTTGGAACAGTTTTCTAATATCTTAGCTTCACCTGGTGAAACTACAAAATTTCCAATGATTTTGCGGGTAATGGTTTTTTAAAAAATAATCGAATAACTTTGGTCTAATAGATATTTATTTAAAGAATAGTGGAAAAAATAAAAACATTAGTTCAATTATAACGATATGAAGTCCTCAGCACATTAGTGTGGGTATACCCAAATTCCAGAATGTATAAATGAAAACTTGTTAACATTAATATAACCTGATATAATCTTTTTTACACAAAATAGTTTGAAAAAGTGCTGGTGGTAAGTGTCGAAATTTAGCCCCTACTTTGAAGCTCCTATTTTAACTGTTAAAAACTTAAAACTATATGGTAACAATTAAATGTAAACTATTTGAAATAATTAAATGCTATTGAAATTATTGGACATCATAATGAGAGTAATCACACTCAAGGAATTTATAATTATTTCCTTATAACTTTAATTGAGTACTTATTGGTAATTTATATTATCTTAAGCTTATTTTAAATTATTTTTATTAGTATTACAAATATAACAGTGAAAATAAAAAGTTTAGTTATTAATATGTTAAAATATTTAAGTCCAAAGACAGTGTTTATATAAACTTACGGAAGTGGTAACGTTTAGCTAAATTACCGTGCAAAGAGACAGCTTTTTTGAAAGGAATATATTTTTTTTATTATTATATTTTTTATTCTTTTTTCTATTCATATTTTATTTATCTTAAAATATATTTCATGATATTAAATTGTAGCTTTTTTAGAACCTACTTTACTTCCAGTGCCTAATAATTAAGAGTTGAAGTTTCAAAGTAGGGGTTACATTTTAACTCGAGATAGCATATCTTGCAGACTTCTGATCCGAATTTAGATCCACAGTGATATTGTAATTTGGTTTCACATTATTCTTAATTGAATTATATGATTCCTTGTTCCATTAAAACAGCATTGTATACTTCTGTGAATTCTTCACGATGTGCTTTAGTGGCTTCTGCAGAGTTTTGTGCGAGATTTTGGATTCGACGACTTGCACGTTGGTTTGCTGCAGCTTCTGCCCTTTGAACTATTTGTAGTAAAGCCTCTGATATTCCGTCAGTTGCATCTGTGGGTCGAAACTCTGCTCGATGGAAGTTAGCATTCGCATCATTTTTTTTAACCGCTTTTAGAGTATTGCCCACGCCCAAAAATCTGATATTTCGACCGCTCAGTGATTCAAATTTCTTCGCAGATCTGTTAAATACCAGATTCATTTTGCCTTTAGAACTAGTTACCTGTCGTATTTTCTCACCGCTTTTATGCCCCACGATGATAGAATGCCTCTCGTATAAAATTGAATTATAATTGAATCGAGACAAGAAGGTTACACTTGAATGTAGAGTTTTTTTTTCGTATGGAGTTAGCGCACTAAATGGTAATTCTCTCAGAGGGGAAATTCCGAAGATTTTCAGATAAGGAAATAAATCTTCTAAATTCTTCTCCTGTGAACTTAATTCTGTAAACAGAAATATCAGAAATAGGTCAATTTTAATACTTAGAACAGGGATCGGAACCTTTTGGGATGACCCTCATATTGAAAGGTTCCTTAATGGCCCAGGTCCGGTCCCATCAAATTCTTAAAAGTATAGATTCAAAGCTAAACCATCTAAATTATGAAGAATGTGAGATTAAATTTGCATCGTTTAAACTAAAGGGAGGGGAGAGAAAGCGCGATATGAAAAAAATATTTGAAAGCTGCTCACAGAAAAAATGAAATATAAAGTTTACATCAATTCTAGGTGAAAAATTCACCGCAATAAAAATTAACCTTGCCAGATAAATTTTACTTTAATCAAGGATAACTTTCGATTTTTACCCTTGCCTGTATAATCTTTCGCCTTATAATCGCTCCATTTTTATTCGAGGTGTAGCGAGAATTACGACGCCAGCGTTATCTAGCGTCGGTTAACTTCATTAAATTACAGAGAAATAAGGATTCCCATCTGTCAGTTGTTTTTGCGCTTTTTACTAAATGGTATTAAATAAGCTCTGATTTGTCTATAATTGTGTCATTTGTTTCGGATTAGATATATTAAGAACAATTTTTTTCTTTTTTCTGTTGCTGATTCTACAGATTTTACCGAAATTTGCTCACTTTAGCGTGAGGAAGTCGACGAGATCAAAATTAGTCTCCTAACCTCAGTGAGGCTTTTCCCCTAAAAATTTTAATTTTTAACCGTTGTTACCGTCTTACCTGCAAAAAATTTCAACTTTTGTTTTTCCTGTAATTGTTTTAAATCTGGTGTCCCGATTTATAGCTCAAACTCATTTGTACTTTGCCGTTTTCCCATTTCTGTTAAGGGCGCCGTAGTAGACAGCTTTTATTCCATCGTAGAATAGACTTTCGCCAAATAGAATGTCAAATTTAACAGCGGGAAATTTTGCGGACAACAAAATTTGACTGTAGTTTTTTCTGTGCTACGTTGACCTTTGTTTAAATTATTTTCTAGTAGTTCACTTTTTAAGCGAAAAAGGTGAATTTTAACAACAAAATTTTTTGAACAGATGAATCTTCAACTAAAATTATGAATAACAACAACAAATGGATCTTTGAAAAAAAGGTCAGCTTTAAATCAAGTCCCAGTGGGCACAAAATTTGGCGACGCTTTTATGAAATCGTAACGATATCTTTACGACAACTTTACGACATCCTATGTCAATCTCGTAAAGGTGTCTTCACGATATCGTAAATAAGTCGTATGATCTGACGATGTCTTTACGATATCGTAAAGACACCGAAACGACATGGGCATAGGATGTCGTGAAGTTGTCGTAAAGATGTCGTAACGATGTCGTCAAGGCGTCTCCAAATTTTGTGCCCATTGGGGTACGTTCAACTTACAGCTGCATTTTTTACTTAATAAATAAACATTAAAGCAAACATGAAAACTTTAAATTTGAGTCTGAGAAAAAGAAATTATAACCGAAAAATTCAACAGAGTAATAATTTTCTTAACCAAGTTGTTAAATTTTCATTTTACAAAAATCATCAATTATCAACAAAGAAGATTATATTTCCACAAATGAGTAAAAAAATTAATTTCTAATCATAAAGAAATATAAAAATGCAACAAAATAGTTCAAATTTTAACTAATTAGTTGAATTTTCAACAAAAAAAAATAGATTTTCAGAAGACAAGATTAATTTTACACCAAAAAAACAAATTTTCACACAAATGTTTGAATTTGGAGAAAAATGGTGAATTTCTAACACAGTAATTAATCCTATACAGAAAAAACCGGTCGTCTACAAAATACATAAATTGTTGCCAATTAGTTACATTTTCAACTAAAAATGATACATTTTATGCAAAAAATCGAATTGCTTAATTTTTAGTTCCAAAATTTATGTAATTCTACCCAAAACAAAAATTTCATCTAAATTCTGGAATTTTCAACAACAAAATAAAATTTTCAAGTAATTAATAAATGTGAAAAAAAATTATTTCCATACACAAAATTTTTATTAAGTAATGTTAATTCTTAACATTTGAGCATTGGATTCCATAACGTCCTTAGCGCTCGGACGCCCTCCTAGTACCCCGTGCGTTGCCGAAATACGGAAAAATGTCCGAAAATGACCAACTTGAGAAATTCACTACGAAAAAACATGACAATGTGTGGCTCGATGAGACGCATAGTTTTTACCCAGAAACTTTTTTAAATCAAATTAATAGTTTTCTTACTAACAATAAACAAACGGAAATTTTTATTGTACCGATTCCCGCCTCGCACTCTGGAAGAGCCTCGGTGGCCCATGCGGTGAACACTAGCCTAGCAAGGGAGTTGTTCATCTGCGGTGGTTCGAAATCCACCTTAAACTGTAGGTCCCCCTTCCACCAACAAGTAAGTGTGTGGGGGGTGTGTAAAGGTGTTTCAGGGTGCAAGAAAAATGTAAACCCTTAGGGGACACATTAGAAGCTTCCATTCCATTCCTGTTACTCATGATAAGATGCTCACATTAATTATTTAAAAAATTTATTAAAATTTTTAATAACATTAAATATGGATAATTATAGAAAGTTGCGATTTTTTAATTATCAACTTTTTGTCTAATTTTTAATTAGATTGAGGTGAATGATTGATGAAATTAAATTAATTAATTGTTAAAGTAATTTATTATCATTGATAATGATAATAATTTGAGAAAAAGCATCAATTTTCTTGCACTTATCGAAGAGAAGATACGAGGGTAGTTCAATAAGTCCTTAGAATGACCAACAGATGGTGCGCGAATCGCTCCAAATCATCTGTTTTCAGTCAGCACCACTCCCGACTAGATATGTGGTGCAGTCACAGTCCACATCTTCTGAGTTTACGTGTTTTTATAA
>NC_046657.1:143008123-143035859 GCF_010883055.1 Belonocnema kinseyi
TGAAAAGCGATTGACCAAGTGTATAGAGCTCCAAGGAAATTATGTTGAAAAATAAAAAAAAATTTACCCAAAAAAAATTGTTTTTATACTTCATTCTAAGGAATTATTGAACTACCCTCGTAATTATAAACAAGAATAAATTAATCAAAGTTCTATTTTTTTCAACTTGCATAAAATATTACCATACTAAGCGAAAACTAGACAAAAAGTTGAACATTTCACAAAAAAGACAATTACCTAGCATCAATATAGGAGAAGATAGTAATGAACAATAATCATTTTCTTAGGAAATTATGTTTGTTAGATTTTTTTAATTATTACCTGAATCTATATACAAAGTGGTCAAAAAGTTAAAAATTGGAGAAAAACCGCAATTTCGTAGCATTATTCAAATGCAATATGCAGTGAAACTCTTCTATAGCGCCGATTTTGGGGCTGACGGTGGGTGGAAACTAACTCATTGTAACCCGCTCCGCTTTTGTTTGTTGACTCCTGAGTGCCTGCCTGAGTTACAACCACTGACCCCGCGCAACCCGCGCAGCTCCAGTTACACCTACCTGTGACGCGGCGTCAATTCTCGGAAGGGCTATAAAAGGGAGGGCTTTCGAAGGGCTTCACTGTATTTAACAATAATAAGTCATTATTTAAACAATTGATTTTTCAACTTTGATTAATTATCCACCTTACTCTAACTGAAAATTAGACAAAAATTTGAAAATTTCAGAAAAAGCCGCAACTTTCTAGCAATATTAAAATTTAATATTTTTAACAATAATAATAAATTATTGAAGCAATTACTTTTAAACTTTAATTGATTATCCACCTTACTGTAATTGGAAATTAGACTAAAAGTTTAAAATTTCAAAAAGAAACGCAATTTTCTAGCATTGTCCAAATTGCATATTATTCACAATATTGATAAAATGTTTAAGCAATTATTTTTCATTTACAATTCACAATTTTCAATTCTTACATTATTTCTTTAATCATATACTATAATCCAATTAAAAGTAAGACAAAAAGTTGCAAATTTCAGAAAAAACCGAAACTTTTCATCATTATTGAAATTGAATATTATTATCAAGCGTAATAAATTATTTAGACAATTAGTTTTTGAACCTTACTTAATCAACCACCTTTTTCCAATCGAAATTTGGACAAAAAGTTAAAAATAAAAAAAAAAACAGCAACGTTTTAGCATGATCCAAATTGAATATTATTAACAATAAAAATAAATTGTTGAAAGAATACATGTAAGCATCTAATTATGAGTGTAAAGTAATATTTATATTGTCCCCCAAATGAGCTTGAACGGGCAACCGATACAAAATGTTGCGCCGCAAAACTGTAGGAGTTATAATGGGTGTAAGTTTGGGGGGGGGGGAGGTAGCGTCACGCTGTCACCTCCATTTATAAAATAAAAATTTAAATCACATGACCTTTAAGATCTTCAAATACGCTTATATGCGCTATAATTTTGGTTGAAAACCTTGAAAATTGCCCAAGATATGCAGTTGGCCTATGATCATTGTAAACGTCAACGCCTTTGTATTTTAGATTATAAACAATGATGTCTGAATATGATTTCAAGTTTTCAAGTTAAAAAAATGAACTAAAATTATGAGTTCTAAAAAAATTCAATTAATTTTAAAATTTGCTTTTCCGTATATCTATTTTCACGAAATTTAGCTTAAGATTTATACTTGTTTTTGAATTAAAAATGAGCTGAAGGGTTTTATTCTAAAAATGAAATCGTAGCATAGGAACCAAGTTTTCAAAGTATTTTGAAACTTTCTATTTTAGCCATTTTACATTGATTTATTCTGGCCTATCAAGACATTTATATTTTTAATTATTAATCATAATTATTCGAATCGAATCTACAGAAAATAATAACCAAAAAATTTTCGTTTTAATTCAAATTATTAAATTATGTTTTTTAAATTTGGTAAATTTCTATAATTTGATAGTAACTTTTTAAAATTTTTCATTTTTTATGTTTTATTTTCCTACCACGTGGACAATAAGATTTTATGAGAATTCAAAATTATTCATATTTTATTGTACAAGGTTAATTTTAAGTTTTGAAGATTTCAAAGTATGTCGTTGAAGACTCTAATAGAAAATAATTGAAATCTTGTAAAGATTCAGGAAATTTGCTAACGGAATGTACATTTTTAAAGATTTTGAAGAAAAAAATAGAAGCTTTTCAAGAATTTCTAAAGCTTCTAAGAGAGCAATAACATTGTCTTAAGTTTTTTGGTTAAATTTCAAATGATTTCTTCATTAAAAAAAAAGAATTCTAAAAGAAAATTAAATCAAAATTAGGAAATTACAAAAAATTGCATTATGCTTGATAAATATTTAAAAGTATTGAAACAATTCAAAGTTAATTAGTTGGCATGGAAGCTTCTAATGTGTCCCCTGAGGGTTTACATTTTTCTTGCACCTTCTTCTTTATTCCTATATACACACCCCACGCAATTACTTGGTGGTGCAAGCGGGACCTTCAGTTTAAGGTGGGTTCCGAACCACCAAGAGCAACAGCTTTAAGTACTTAGAGAAAACCATTTTCTCTAGAGGTACCGGTCCCACGACTCTTCGGGGATGAACAACTCCCTTGATAGGCTAGTGTTCACCGCATCGGCGCCGCGGCCGAGGCTCTTCCCCCACGACCATCGTCCCACTATTCAAAGTTAATTTGAAACTTTTGAAAAATTACATGTTTTTAAATGTTGATTTTCGAAGATTTTAAAAAAGGCTGAATTAAAATTACGAAAGGTTTCAAGAGAATGAAAAAATATCTTTAGTTTCCCAGGTAAATGTTTAACTATTTTTATTTAGAAAAACTATCTTCAGGATAATATTCGAAAAGGTTTTAAGGTATTTTAAAAAATTAAAAAAAAAGAATCTGAATAACTTTTAGGTAAATTTTTTGTCCTTAAGAAATTTTAAAATAAATTTGAAATTTTTAAAAAGATATTTAGAAGGTTTAGAAGTCTTGAAAAGATTAAAAAAAAATGTTATTTTGAAATATACAAAAATGTTAAGAAAAATGTAGATTTTTTACAATTCTGTAATAAAAAAGCTTTTTATGAACTTATAAAGGTTTTGAGAGAACCAAATAATTTTGTCTATATATATATATAGTTTGAAACATTTTCAAATTTGATCAAATAAAATAATGTTATACACTGTACACAAATTCAAATAATTTTAATTAATCCAGTTAGAAATTTGCTTTCCGGCATAACTATTTTTATAGATTTTAGGTTAAGATTTAAAACGAAAGGGAAATTTTTATTATACTTATTTTCAAATTAAACACAAATTAAAGTTATTTCAAGCTAAAAAATAAACGTTGTTAAAAATGATTAATAAAATCTAGTAAAATATTTCTTTTTTTTTATTTTATTTTTTGTTGAAGATTCCTATTTTTATTTAAAAATTCATCTCTTTGGTTCAATGTTTTAACTATTTTGTTGGAAGCTAAATATTTTTTTTTAATTTAACTGTGTAGGTTAAAGTTGACGTACTCCTTAAAAAATTTGTTTTTCTGAGTGAAGTACAATAAAAAAATTTAATTCTCAACCAAGAGTAATTTTAACTTAAATAAAGACAGTTAAATCTAACCAAAAATAACTAGTTTTCGAACAAAATACTTTGATTTCAAACTAAAAATTGTGTAATTATTTATTAGCTGCAAATGTCAATTTATGACGAAGGGAAACCATTTTTCAACAAAATTGTTCAAGTTTCAAAAAAGGAAATGAATGTTTGACAAACAATAGATTTTTAACTAAATTGTTCAACATTCAACCAAGTGGTTCAAGTTTCAACAAAAAAGATTAATTTTTAACCAAAAAGATTAATTTTATGTCAAAAAAGACAAACTTTCAAGAAAACATATACATAAATTTTCAGCAAAATAGTATTTTTTTACCAAACATATTGTGATTTTTTTTTGGGTTCTATTCATTTAGTTCATATTTAAGCAAAAAAAGACGAAAAATGATAAATTTCTTCGAACAGGGTAAAAACAAACTTATTTTAAAAACTTTTCATTCTTGTCAAAAAAAATTTTTTATTTATTTCATAAGATATTATTTTTATTATTTAGTAATTCTCTATTGAATAAATACTTATGCTGTAAAAATATGTGAATTAATTGAAGGCTCAACAGATATAGCTTCGTTGAAAAAAATGAGATTGGAATTTATTGAAACTTAAAAATAGGGTAAACACACACATTGATTTGGCTTTGTGCATATAAGACAGGTAAAACGCACATGCAATTTCCTTGCTTTTTATTTCCTAATATTAAAAGCTTAAACGATTTAAAATTCGAGAATAACATTATTTTTAATACAAAGAGTATATAACAATTTTAAAACGAGTTTAATAAATTAATAAATCATTATATCTGACAGATTTAAATACGTAAAATAAGTCATATCTTATTTTATATATTTTGTTAATGTTTTTTTTTCTTACAGTTTTAATTTTTTTTACAAATATATAACAATTAGTGTGTATACAATTTTTTAAAGAAGTGGAATAAATTGATAAATCATTATATGTGAAAGATGTCAATATGTAAAATAAATCATATCTTCTTTTATTCATTTTCTTATTTTTTTTTTCTTACGGCCTTCATCTATTTTTTTTTAATATAACAAAGTGAATTTTTTAGAAAAGTATTTCCATTCTCAGCTTCACTCCGCATATATATTTGAAATCAAATTGAATTTCCATTTAACCATACAATCAAGATAAAGAATTTGTTGCTTATACAATTTTATTGTTATAAATAAATTTTTAAGACAGTGCATTATTTTCATACTTTTTCCACACACAAAATTCTGTGTTATCTAATACGTATCAGAGTAGTTGCTCAAACATACTCACCTGTAGAAATTTGTTAAAACCTAATATTTAGCTTTGTTATTAATTAATAAAGATAACGAATATAAGATTTTGGTCACCTTTTTATGGGACAATTGTTGCCACATTTTATTTGTATTAAAATAGCTTATTAGTTACACCTAACTGCAGAATATTTTCAATAATTAACATTTATATTTGCTATAAATAATTTAAATTTAAAAACAAAATATCTATATTTTTAGCGGAAAAAGTTCGCTGGGTCTGATATGTGTGGAATTTGCGTTTCATACATAATAAACTTTGAACAAATTAAAACTAAAAATTTATGTTTTTCACAAATAATTAAGGTTAACAAATACAAAAATTATTTTCCATTTTTTCAGAAAAAAAATAATTTTCATCTTATTTGTATAGTAATAGCTTACCAGACTGAAAAATTCAGAAAATTCTGAATTGTAGTGAGTTCTGTTTGTTAACTGAAATTTTGTATGAATTTATTTTTCAGTTTAAAAATATTTTGCAGCAAAATAAGTTGGATGCGGTGGTACCATTCATATAAAACGAGAAAGAATTTGTCTTCGGGAAAAACATGATTTTTTATTTTCTAAATTTAATTATTTATAAAAGGGTAAACGTTCAGTATTGACAATATTTTTCGAGACAAATTTGTAGTACAATAAGTTTAATAAACTATTACGATACATTTTTTTTGGATTTATAACAATAATAAATTAAAATACTTAAAATTCTTGATAACAATATTTTTTATTTTAGTGAAACCGTTCAGATACTTTAATTTATTTGTGTATTATGTTGTTTTGCGAAAAAATTTATTTTTGATCTTTCAATCCTATTTTTAATAATTACAACAAATGCATTCGCCGCTATCTAAATATTATTAGTAACAAATCATTCAATCCTTATTGAGTGAACAACTTTGGTCTTTCTTTATATTCGTACCTCATGTCGTTTTTCGACAAATTCAATTTTTCATTTTTGATCTTATTTTTTACGATTAAAACAAAAACTAAAAGCATTTTTAAAAAATTATTCATGAAAAATTTGGACGAGTTTTCACTCTTTCTTTGCAAGAGCAACTTTAGTCTATTTGATTATTTGATATCTTGTGTCGTTTGGCCAAACATTTAATTGTTTTATTTTCAATTTTATTTTTTATGAATAAAACCAAACTAGTCATTCCATCAAAAAATTATTAATAAAAATGTGTAGCACTTTTTTAAATGAACAACTTTTGCTCAATTATTGCTTTTCTTAGCATGTTTCGTTCGTCAAAAAATTGATTAATTTTTTACTTTAAATGTTGCTTTTTGCGAATTAAAAAATGGCATGTTTCTTCGATAAAAATGCAAGTTTTTTTATTGAAAATTCAACGATTTTGTTAAAAAGTAACCTTTTGTAGTTGAAACTTTAACTATTTTGTAGAAAATTTACTTTATGTTCTGAACTAATACTTTGGCATTGAAGAATCAAACTGGAATCTTTGTTAGATGAAAATTGTATTTTTGATACAGAATTTCATATGTTTTTTGGATATTTTATATTTCTGGATAAAAATTGATCTGATTGATTAAAAATGAATTCATCTCTTTGGATCAAAATTTAACTATTTTATTGAAACTCGATAGGTTTTAATTGAAAATTAAACTGCGTATGTGAAATTTAAACTAATTCTTGAAATTTAATTTTTTCTAATGAAGATTTGTCTCTTTGATTGAGCATTTAAATAATTCGTTGAAAATTATTTTTCTGATCGAAATTCACACTTTCCGATTGTTAATTCAATTTCTGCAGAGAAAATTCGCTTTTTGGCTTGAAGTTTCAACAATTTAGGTGATTATTTGTTTGTTTTTTGCGTGTTTGAAAAACTTTTGTTTCTTTAAAATTCGACTTTTGGGTTTTAAAATTAATTTTTTTAAAAAAGATCTCACGCCTTTTGATTTAAATATCAATTAAACTTTTGTGTTGAAAATTCTAGTATCATGTTAAAATTTCACCTTAAATCGTAGCAAAGTCTTTTCTTAATGAATTAATAAATTAAAAAAATTTTAAATTTTAATCTAAAATATCGTCTTATTCAGTTAATCAAAGATCTTATGTTAAAAATATTACAAAATTAAAATACAAGTATTTGCATGTTAACGGTCAGGGAAAATAAGAAAATTGCGAAGGAAAAATACGAGCATTTCGAAAATACTTTTTTCACCCTGCAAAGTATGTTTTATCTTAAATACAAAAAATTTCCATTAGTTTCAAATCTCATCGTATTATTTTCGCAAACCATCAATTACATAAAATAAACTTCTTAAAAATAAAATAATGTTTTTAGAATACTCCAAGATTTATGAAAAGTTATTAACAAAATTAAGTAATATTTACATTAAAAATTAAATCATTTTTATAATTTCACAACTGAGTTAATCACTGAAGAAGAATAGTTTGAAATGTGCTGAAACGTTAGAAATAATTTTTTTGTTCGGAAATTTACAGTCAATTTAAAAACCCAAAATTTAGAAAAAATGATAGAAAATTAATAAATTATCGGAAATTTTATGCATTAAAATATTTCGATGTTCAGTTTATTAAATAATAATTTTTTATAATATCTTAGTAATTCATCGAAAAATTCCCAATTCTCAAATTTCCCATAAGTTCCCAGAAATTATTGAAATTTTTGTGCATCAGAAATTAAGAAAATTTTGAAATTTTCAATAAATTGATAAGTTCCTGAAAATTTAAAATATCCAGAAGCTTTCGGAAGAAATCCCAAAAGGTTTAGAGACGTAAAGAAATTAAAATTTACCGGAAATTTCAAGAATACAAAAATTCCCAAAAACAGTTTATTAATAATAATAATTTGCGGACATTCATCGGTCATTTATAATACAATTACCAAAAATTCTCACTTCCCAAATTGTTTAATAAGGGACATTTGTAAATAACCGAAATTATGAGAAATTAAAAAAATGTAAAGTACTTTAGACAGATTGCAAAAATTTAAGTTATGCAAAGCAAAATTTAAAAAAATTCTCTGCTCATTTAAATTCTGCAGAAAAGTTCATTTATCTGGATTTGAGTTGTATTTAAAAATACTTCACGTGAAATTGGAACGTATCCCAGAAATATAAATATGTAGCAACCCGTCAGAGATACTCTAATACAAAAGTGTCTTTGAACAAGTAGATTTCCACGTGTAATTTCACAGGAAAATTTCCAGCTGGGTAAAAATCGAGAATCTTTTAATAAAATTACCTAAAATTAAAAATATGATATTATACAATTAAATATTTACCAACAGAATTCAGGATGACGGCTAGAGCGAGGAATAAAGACCCGGTGGCGATCCTCATTTTTTATTACAGGTGATCCTATTTTACAAAACAATTCGTAAAAAGGTGCACAGAAGAAGAAATATTATATTGAAATATTGTCCTATATATGATATTGGTTCGAACGCATCATGTGCGCGGGTGGGGGGGGGGGGCTTTCATGTATCTATTTTCCATGCATCACGTATTTGATGTATTTAGTAGACTTAAGGTTTGTTTACCTCTTTCCTTAAAAACCTGCTATCTTGCTATATTATTTGGCAAAACAATGAGAAGGCAATTCATCGCTACACCCAGAAAAAAGCTTCTTTGAGTAAAACAAATATTATACGAATTAAAACATTTTGCGCAATCCCTGTTCGAAATATCCGGGAAATGTTGACATAGTTAAGTCACATAGGATACTGAAATTTACGAAATTAGGTCGCTGAAAACAAAATTTAGTTCCTCAATTCTAAACATTCCTACATACATTTCAAAATAAATAATTTTATTTCCACAAAATAGCTACTTCCCAGTGGTCACCAAATTTGGCGATATCTTTACGACATTGTTGCGACATCTTCACGACAATTTTACGACATCCTATGTCCATGTCGTTTCGGTGTCTTTGCGATATCGTAAAGACATCGTCAGATCATACGACTTATTTACGATCTCGTAAAGATACCTTAACGACATGGATATAGGATGTCGTAAAGATATCGTAACGATGTCGTAAAGACGTTGCTAAACTTTGTGCCCACTGGGTTATTTTCCACTAGCGAATCACTAAATGCTCTAACAAATTAATTAGAAACTCTCTTCTAATCTTTAGTGTTTGAATTTTTTCTAATTCAGCGAAAGATTTTAGCCCAGGTGAAGGAGTAGCTTGAAGAGCCAAGTCTGCTGAGAGCGAAAGATTGCTCCGAAGACAATTATTCGTCTTGATGGAACTCCGAACGTTCATTGCGTCTTAGATCGCGTCGATGGTTAATGTGAACCTGGAGAAGTTTGATAGCGTTCTCTAATGGACAAAGTTGTTCAAAGGCGTCTCTTTCTGAACGGAGTGGATAGACTGCCGGTACCGGCAAATAAATTCTCTGTCGGTACCAACAATCAATTTCTCTGTCGGTACGAGTAAACAACATTACATTGTATATCGACGGCGTAAGGAAGGCTATTTTGACGAGTGTGTGTTTGCCGCCCGAGCGAAGCGAGGTCGGAAGTCACAGGAGGCAAAAGCCTTACGCTCTTTATACACATTATACTTTTTAACCTACCCTCCTTGACAACAAGCATGTGGAGCAGATGAAGGAAGTTTAGTGCGCACATTCAGACAGGGCCTGGATCGAGAAATCCTTTTGTATTTCTCTTAGTTCTCCCTTTCAGTATGTTCCCTCTCCCATTCCCCTTTACCATTTCCCTTTTTCTTTTCCTTTCCCCTTTTCACTTTCTTACAATCCCCTTTCTTGTTTTCCCTTTCCTCATTCCTCTTTTCCTTTCCCCTTTTCACTTTCTTACAATCCCCTTTCTTGTTTTCCCTTTCCTCATTCCTCTTTCCCTTTTCACCCTTTCTCAATCCTTTTCCCTTTTTACCCTTTCCGGTTTTCTCATTTTTTCCCTCCATTTTCCTTTCCCCATTCCATTTTACTGTTTTGATTTCCCCTTTACCCTCCCCGTCTTAACCTTTCCCTTTTCATCCTTTTCCCGTTCCCTTCAACCTTGTTTCTTTTTCCCAATTCCCTCTTTCCCTCTTTCTATTCCATTTTCCATTTTCACCTATCTCACTTTCCCCTTCCTTTGTCCTTTTCCCATCCCCCTTTAAAGGTTCCCTTTTTACCTTTCTCCGTTCCCATTACCCTGGTTCTTTTTCCTATTCTTCCCTTTCCCCTCTTATTCTTCTCTTTTTCCCTTTTCATCCTTTCCGGTTTCTCTTTTGCTTCTTCGCTCTTTCTTTTTCCCATTCCCTTTTCTGTTTCCCTTTGACCTTTCCCTTTTAATCTTTCCCTCTGCAACCTTTTCCTGTTCCATTCACCCTTTTTGTCTTTTTCCCATTTCTCCCTTTCCTTTTAACTATTCCCCTTTCCCCGGTTTCCCTTCAATGTTTTCTCCTTTTCCCCTTTTCCCTGTCGCAAATATTTTATGACGAAAGGGTTTGAAGAAGAAGCACTTCAATTTACGTCATATGATATTACCACTTCTGCGGGGTGTCGCACTTGCGTAGTGCAGTGCATTTATAGCAGTGGTCGGCACGCTCTTGCCCTGGGCAGGGTAGCCTGCCCTCGCTGCCCTGTGACCTAGAAAAAAGTTTGCCGACCACTGATTTATAGCGGACGTAAAATTTGTATGTAGCAGTCGCAAAGTATCATTTTGGCCCGGCGGTGAAGTGCGCATGTGCGAATGATACTGGGCTGTATGTGGCCACATTAGGCCGGCTTCACGTTCATGCAATAGCGCGTTTTTAAGGGGAGTCGGAAAAAGTATATTTTCAGGATTCCGAAGGTACTGTCACACATCTCAGAGTAAGGCCATGTGATTTAAGAGTTATTTTGTTATAGTGGTCAAGCTCGTACCACTTTCCAACATATCGTGGTGGCGGGAAGGCACTTCTTTGATCGGTCACAGAAATAATGTTGGCCGAAACCCTTCCCCTTTCCAAGGTCTTGTAGGGTAGGAAGGCACCACATTGACCGGTCACAAAAATAATGTTGGTCAAACCCTTCCCCTTTGCAATATCTCGTGAGGGCGGTAAGTACCCCCTTGACCGGTCACATGAATAATGTTGGTCAAATCTCTACCCCTTTCCAACTTTCAAAAATGTAATAAAAAATGTAATGAAAATGTAATAGTGTATAATAACGTTATGTAATAATGTACCGGCACAGAACTGTATTGCCGGTACCGGCAGAGAAGTTATTTGCTGGTAACAGAAGAGCATCCACTGCCCTTTATGAAACCTGTGGGATATAATGTATAATTCGAAGAAAATACGAGAATATACATTGTACATCTCTTGGAAAAGCGGACTGCTCAGCCCGTCCTGACAGAAGAGTAGATAAATTAGAATCCGTGAATTGAAAAGAAGCATTTGCGGAATAGGAGGAAACAAGGAAATTAAAACGGAGAAAACCCAGTAATGGAGAACGAAGAAAAGAATAGCGAAGAGCCACGAGGAAAGCAACGGTAAATTGTTTACAAGACATCAAAAAGAAGAAAAAAAGAAATGAGTGGCAGTACTGGAAAAAGTGTACTCAAATAATAACACAAAAAAGAATAACCCGAAGCAACCTGAGACGAAGTCGAAAAAATTAAAAAAACTTAATCGAAAATGGTTAATGTAAGAGCAAAAGAATGAGAAAACAATAGAATGCAAGAGATCGAGGACCAACTGTACAAGCTCCACCGGAAGCGAAGAAATATTGCATATGAGAAAGTAAAGAAGCCCATGAAGACAGGTGAAAAACTCGCCACTGCAGAATTTACGTATTTAGATGAATTCTTTGCAGTGAATTTTAAGACAGTAACAAAATGACCTCTGGCTTCTTATTAAAACCTTGTGTTTGTAATGATGTCTATACTATGTGGCTACGCTCGCTTGTGCAGCCAACTTCATACTCGTTTGCATTTATGGTTTCACCCTTTGCCACGTGATGTACTATCCCCATCCATCTAGCTTTGTGGACTGCTTCTGAAGCTCGTATTGGGATAGCATATCTAGTCTTATTTAGACAACTAAAACAACTTTTTGTGATGATCACTTAGTTGAAATTCTAGTAATTGTTCCCTTTTGATTATGATCATTTCGTCACGCATTGAGATCTGTATTAAAAAACAGTTTCATCCCAATAGGCACAAAGTTTGGCAAAGTCTTTACGACATCGTTACGACATATTTAAGACAACTTTACGGCATCCTATGTCAATGTCGTTAATGTGTCTTTATGATACCGCAAATAAGTCGTACGATCTAACGATGTCTTTACTATATCACAAAGACACCGAAACGACGTGAACATAGGATGTCGTAAAGATGTCTTAAAGATTTCATAACGATATCTCGAAGACGTCGCCAAATTTTGTGGCCACTGGGATAGTTCATTACATCCTTATAAGTTCTGCCATCTACTAAATTTGAAATCCATGCTTTCTGGAATTTTTCAAATAAGATAATGTTTTGTATCTTTGAATTTTAAGTATTCACAATTGCAATGGTGCCGCGTCACATATACTCTGCCAGTGAAGCTCCATTCCAGCGATAATATAAAAACTGCTTCAGTTTGTGCTTCTCGTGTTGGTACAAATAGTTGAGCAACTGCTAGTAATTTGGTTTTACTATCCCTAGATATGAGCACAAATAAATGGTCAACTTTTTCCTTGGCTTTAAACTGATTTTTTAATTTTCCTTTCGAATGATCCTTCAAATAATGAACAAACTCGACTGATTCTTCTATATCCCATTTGGACATTTTTACGCTGCGACTGACGATTTTTGCTTATTGTATCAGAAGACCATGCGCAATTGTCTAATGTACAAGAAATTGCTAGTGCTGTGCAAACAGCTCTATACGAATGAAATAAGAAGAAAACTTTTTCGTTACTTTAGTTTTTTGGTGAAAAATATTCCGGATCATAAGAATCAGATAAATCTCCCTCGGTAATCTTTACATCAAAGTTTTCACTGGTTCCACTTTGTGCTTCTATGCGTAGAGATATTTTAGGAGATTAATTCACGGAACTTCTCCTTGATTTTATTAATTTTTGATAAAAGAACGAAGATCTCGGAATCCTTGCTTTTAAAGCATAGGACTCGAAGTTTCAGGCATTAGGCCACGCCCCTTAGTTCTAAGGTCTCGAATTCTATGAGTGTTTAGATCATAGAGTCCGAGATTTAAAATTACGTAAAAATTGTAGCTCTAAAATCATGCTCTTCCGTGAATTAAACTCTTGCAATTTCTCTCCGTGTAGTTTTTTTTATCATAATGGTAAGCATTTTTAAAAACTTTTTTCTTTAAATGCCTATTTCTCCGGAAGCAATTCTAAGCAATTTAATGTAAGTTTCGATGTACAATTACCCTCATCCGCGTTGGAATTTTATTCACGAAAATATTGCTCAACAATTATTCATGCTTAAATTGGATTACCGATCATGAATAAATAATCATATTTTATTTTATTGTAAACTCTTCTTGTGCAATGTGCATATTTATTAATTTCTTTAGTAGTTATTCTCATACCAGTATTCTAAATTTAAATTAGATTTTAAGGCAAGGGATCACATTTTAAATAAACAAAATGTAAGGTAAGTTATATCCCTTAGGACGTAATACTGGTTACTATCCACGAAAACCAAATTATCAAGTAATTAGAAGATAATAAAATGAAACAAAAGAAAGTTAAAACAATATGGAACACCCACAAAAAACATCCTCGAAAATTAAAACGCATAGAAAGCTGAATGATTTTGTGATCTTTTGAAATCCTGTAGAATCCCTATATTCTTCTGTATAAATTCTTTGAAATTCTATTGAAATATTTTTAAATTCTTTGACATCCCGTAAAGTTACATGTAATCTAAGGGTATCCCTTTCTTCCCCTCTAAATTATTTTAATCTCTTTAAAATTACTCTAAACCCTTTAAAATACGCTAGTTTTTTTCATTAATTTTAAATCTATCGATATTTTCCAGAATGTTTGAAAATATCCTAACCTTTTTGATATTTATTAAAATATTCAAAAATACTTCGAAATATTTTTAAATCTCTTCGTATCTTCCAAATGGTTTAAAATCACTTAATTTTTGTAAATTAATTCTTTACAATTTCTTCAAAATATGACAAAAAAGATTGAAATCAAATGAAGTTTTATAAAATCTGATTATATACCTAAAAATCCCTCGAAATTTGGAACTTCTATAAAATATTTTGATATTGAGATAAATTTCTCTCAAATGCTTTGAAATATTCATCAATCTTGGCAATTCTCTGCAATTACTTAAAATATTTTTTAATATCTCAGCTTCACTCGTTGAACCTAAAAAATTTTGAATGATTTAACGGGTGGTATTTTTTTTTAATAGCCAGAAAACTTTGTGATTACGGGTATTTATTTAAAGAATAAGGGGAAAATAAAAACACTAATTTAGTTTTAACGATAACAAGTCCTCATAATATTAGCGTGGGTATTTTCAAAGTCTTGAATTTAAGAATGAAAACAACTGAAAACAAATTATCATTAACTTAGATCATTCGGTCGATCAAAAATCTATTTTTTGACTTTTTGTCGACTTCTGATCCAAATTCGGATTACCAGTGAAATTGTAATTTGGTTTAATATTTTTGTTATTTGAATGGGGATGTTACATGAAATGAGACAAACAAATTTTTAGAAACTTGAAGTATTGAATCACGTTATGGAGAAAATAGATTTTTTTGGGTTTCTTATACTTTAAAAAATGTCTAGTTTACGTCTATTTGATCACATTCAAGCAAATGTGACGTCACTAATGTATACACCAGAGCACCAATGAGACCACTTTAGCCGCCATGTTACTTTTCAAAATTTGGACCAATCGGGTTTCGCGACCGCCGCGGTTTTCTACTTGATCCAGCTGGTTATCTAAGCTAAAATATCAATGTCTAAAAACGCTAAAAACAGGAAATCAAAAATAAAAGACAAATCAAGCGATATAAAAGGTATAAACACAGAATAAGTTCGGAAATCAGCGAGTTCCCTAAAGAAAGTAGATTAGTACCCAGTGGGCAACAAATTTTGCGACATTGCTACGACATCATTACGACAACTTTACGACACCCTATGTCCATGTCGTTTTGGTGTCTTTGCGATATCGTAAAGTCATCGTCAGATCATACGACTTATTTACGACATCGTAAAGAAACCTTAACGACATGGGCATATGATGTCGTAAAGTTGTCGTAACGATGTCGTAACGATGTCGTAAAAACTTCTCCAAATTTTGTGTCCAATGGGTAGCTTAGAAGTATTTTGTAGCTGTATGTGATTCTAGGAAGAATAAAGATTTAAATAAAATTTGTATTTTTTTACCGGAAAACAGACAAACAAGACAGCAATGGGCAAAATCTATATGGGAAGACTATTTCAATTGTTTTCTACATAATTATGTTTAATTATTATTTATTAATGATACTGGACATACATTCAGATACATTTATACTTTTAAATTTATGTTTAGAAGCCATTTTTACTTTATTTTTTGTCATTTTTCATGATTAAGTGACTTTGAATTGTCCCGCGAAGAGTGACGTCAAAAAGATATAACCAATTTATAAGTTTGAAGAAAAATGCGGCGAGCAGGAGAAATATTTAAACTTTATCTAGAAAAAAACATGTTTCTTATTAAATCAATGTTTTGCTTGAGTTTCTGCTCTATGAACTATTTCTAGCAAACCCTGTGATAGTCGCTCGGTTGGTTGAAACTCTGTTCGACGGGAGTCAGCAATTACATCTTTTTGTTTAGCCGTTGTTATAAGCTTGCTCACACCCAAAAATCGGATATTTCGACTGCTTAGTTCTGCAAATTTCTTAGCGCGTCTGTCAAATACAAATTTCGGTTTTCCATTTAAATCTGTTACTTGTCTTATGTAGTCATCACTTTTATACCCAAAGATTATAGCACGCCTTTCGTATAAAATTGAAGATTCATCGAATCGAGGCAAGGAGGCCACACGTTTTCGTAGATTTTCTTTTTCGTATGGGGTTAGCGCACTATATGGTAATTCCTGGAGACGGGAAAGTCCGAAGAGTCTCAGATAAGGAAATAGAGCATCTAAAGTCGTTACCTCCTATAAGCTTAATTCTGTAAGCAGAAATATCAGAAATAGGTCAATTTCAATACTTAAAACAGGGACTGGAACCTTTTAGGATCAACCTCAGTTTGGGAGATTCCTTCTAGGCTCAGGTCCGGTTCCATAAGATTCTTAAAGGTACGGGTTCAAAGCCAAACCCTTGAAATTGTAATGGGTTTGAGGTTAGACCTGAACATTTTGAACTGTAGTGAGAAGAAAGAAAGCGCGATTTAAAAAAAAAAGTTGTGAAAGCTGCTAGGTTGACCTTGGTTTAAATTCGTTCCTATACTGAAAATTTTTTTAGCAAGCAGCTGTCTTCTTAGTGGCAACGCAGCGCCACCACGACATTTGGAGCAGTGGCCAGATCAGATCAAGGTAAGCTATAGTACCAAACGTGCGAGCAAATCCTTTCGCGTGTGTTGGGAACGCAGCAGTCCCACAAAAGAGAATGAAATGGCCCCACGAGTATAAACTATATGTATAACTCTGCCCGAAACTCGGCGTGAGGATTCCCTGCTCCCGCCTAAAGGGAGCGTTACTGGCAGCAGCTCGCCCAAAAAATGTTCAGGGTAGTAGTTCACTCTTTCGACCAGTTGATGAGTAGGTCACGTGACGAGATTCCTACCTTACCCACACTTTTTTATTTTCTAACTTATTTTTACACGAAGCACCAAATCGAGTTCAAAATTTGGGATAATACAAAAAAAGCACTAAGAAAGGCGGGTCTATCCTAAATTTTTATGAACATTAAAAAAGCAACAATAAAAAAACTCGATGTAGCGCTTCGTGCGCAAATAAGTTAGGAACATGAACATAGGAAACAAGGGACTAGACATGCCATTGCGGGGGTGATGCAATGAGGGGGGAGGTCCGCCACCTTTTGATGTCCCGCGACAAACATGACACTGCCCACATGTTTATATTTTCATGCACAGTCTGTTGGCGAAAATGCTCGTGCGCATAATCAAATAGCAAATCGTAAGATAGCGGCTCTCCCCACTCATGGAATTCTCCCCCCTCCCGTGGATTCAGCCCTGCTCGCCTTAGTTAGGATGGCATGCCTAGTCCCGTGTTTCCTATGTCTATGGTTAGGAAATAAAAAAAGTGTAGGTAAGGGAGGAATCTGGGCATGTGGCCAACTCGTCACATGCCCTTGAGGCCATGTAACGAGTGAATCACGTGACCAGATTCCTACTTTACCCTCACTTTTTTCATTTCCCATCTTATTTTCACACGCAGCCCCACATGGAGTTGAAAATTTGGGATAATAAATAAGTATCACTAAGAAAGGTGGGCCTGGTCCTAAAATTTAATAATTATAAAAGAAGCAACAAAAAAATTACTTACAATAAAAAACTTTTTTCATAATTATACAAATTTATGACTAGAACCATCATTTTTAGTGCTTCTTGTTTAGTATTTCAAATTTTCAACTCGATGTGGCGTTTCGTGTGATAATAAGTTGGAAAATAAAAAGAGTTGGCATAAAGTAGGACTCTAGTAACATGACGCACTCATCACATGGCCTTAAGCAGCAACAAAATTAATTTCCAACAGATAAATCTTAAACTAAAATTGTGAATAAAAAACAAAAGTAAACAATTTTGAAAAAAGAAGTGCAACTTTAAATCAAGTACTTTCAACCCGTAGCTACATTTTTTACAAAAAATTTCAACTTTCAACCTAAAATGAAAAAGGTAAATTTGCGCATAAAAAAATCAAACCAAAATTTCGACAAAGTAATTAATCTTTTGAGTATAGCATGATGGAATCTTGAGTTAAAAAATTAAATTCTAATAACACAAAAATATAAAAATGCAACAAAGTAGCTCAACTTTTAAGTAAGTAGCTTTACCGAAAGCAAAAAAATAGTTTTTTACAAAATACATAAGTTGTTGCTAAATAGTTACACTCTCAACTACGAAGGATACATTCTTTACCAAAAAACGAATTGTTCAATATTGAGTTCAAAAATGTTTGTAATATAAAACAAATAAAAATTCAACTAAATTGATGGATTTCCAATGAGAAAATAAAATTTTCATCCGAATGATAAAATTTTGAAACAAAATTATTTTAATACGGAAAGTTTTCAATAAGTAATTTAGTTTTCAATCCAAAATCAAATAGTTACATTTTCACGTATATAATTAGTTTTCAGTGGAGAAACAAGAAAAATAATTTTCTAACACAGAAGACGGATTTTCAACAACATTTTTATCTAAAAAGATGAAATATCAATGACCAATGTAATTTTTGATATTCCAACCAAAAAATTGTTTTAATTTAAAATCAAAAACAGTTGAACTAATTTTTAACCAAAACATTAAAAAATTTAACCAAAAAGGATTAAATTTTTAACAAACCAGATTATATTGCAAAGAAAATGATGAATTTTCAACAAAAAATTTAATTTTGCGCTATAAAGTTAATTTTCTATAAAAACAGTGAATGTTTTGTAGCAATAACAACTGTTGTTTAGTTTTAATATCCTATGGCACGATTATATTTTTAAGATGAAAACAAAGGATTCTGGAAAAAAGAAGTTTCTTTCTTTATTTTTGGAAGAATGAAACAAATTTCTTGACAGAAATGTGCTCTTCAATTTAAGCAAAATATTTTGCTGCCTGTGCATAATGAAAATACATACATTTATGTATGGCTGTGTATGCTGGTGTAAAAAGGTGATTCAAATAGAAAAATTGAAAACCAGAATAGGTGTCTCAATGAAATCGATTGTGTATTATTTATAACTTTATTAAGAAATTAGGGCGGCAATATTGTGAAACATACAGATAGGATAAGTCATGTGATCCTGGATCGTACTTAGTCGCCTCTACCAACATTAAGAAATTTCTAGTTATTCAATAAAAAACAGCAAAATAAAAAATATTTGCACTCTGAGTTTAATGGGTTCTTAATTTTTGGGTCACAGGTGTGTGATTTTTGGGGATATCTTCCACTTCGGCAATTTTGAACTCTTCTAATAGCGATGAACAAAATGTTGTCTAGTACAGTTTCGATAGTTGTTTTTACGCTCTTTAGATTGGTCCTACGCGTTTAAAAAAAATACAGTCAAACCTGGATTTAGTAATCCTCCATTAAATGTTTCCAAGAATTAACGACGCGTGGTGGGGATTGGTGAGAAGAGCTGCCAAATAAAAATTGTATGCATGCGCACTATTTTAAGGTTAAGTTCGTTTCTCAGCTCTCTCTCTCTCTCATTCCGATAATGTAGGTCTCCGTCATACCGATGCTTGCGGAAGCAAGTTATTGTCAATTTCTCGTCACTTAGAAATTATTCATGAAATCAACCTTTTTCATTGCCTACAAAATACGTTAGTTCCGGGACATTAGTTACTAAGTTTATTTCCTAGTCCCAAGTTTTCGGGCAAACATATTGTGTAGTTTAGAAGTAAAGCTGGGGAGAATTGTAACACACATAACCTCAAAACACACACGCATCAATAAAATTAAGCAAAATTAATTTTTTTTTAATATTCCATAAACGAAGGGTTTGGGGACATTTGTTAATAGGGTCGCTATCATTTCCAAAATTTTGAAGACAAAATCTTTGTTATTGTAGGAGAGAAGCCGAGAGAATCTAACATTGGTAAAATCGACACAATTTCCTAAGTATCATACATTAATCTACTTTAGCAAAACTAAATTTTTTTTAACCCACAAACAAATAGTTCAGTGATGTCCATTAGCATGTTTGCTATTATTTTCCAACTTTTGAAGACAAAATCTTGTAGAAAAGAAGCAGAGGAAAGCTAACACTGGTAAGATCAATAGTTTTCTACGTATCACATGCCCTTAAAAGGAGGGATATGCAGATTATAAAGTGAGATTAAAATTTTTAATTAATGAAAATAAGCGTGAAAAGAAAAATCTACGGTATAAAAGATATGCTTAGATCTTTTAACTCATGATATTAAAATATTAATTCTAAGATAAAATAGCATTTGAAAAAAAAACGTTTCCGAACTTCAGCTACCATTCCCATACTTTGCTATTTTTCAAATCAGTTTTTTATTGGCTATAGTCCCTGAAAAGGTAAAAATAATGAATGAAAATGGACTAACAAATTCTATAATCCTTTGAAGAAGGAGAATTATAAAAAAGCCTAAATAAAACCTGTCTTATTTCATAGAAAGTCAAATTTACTTTTGACCTTTATTTTTGAAGGTCAAATATTTATTTTTCGAAAAAATTCGTAGCAGCAATCGAAAGGTCGCGAAAAATCCTTAAAAAAACTGTATTAGAGAACATTTTTGTCATCGTTATTAGAGAGTTAAAAATCGCCGATATAGACGATATCCACGAAAATCCCTAAACTTTCACCCCTTCCCGCCCGTCATCTTTGAGTTTTTGAGAGGGTACATTTAACAAAAAATGCCACACATGCATGTCTGCAGCAAGGCTGTTCGTCCTTGTCAAACTCCAGTCGGCAGACTCTCCGGAGGGGGTCGAATTATCCGGAACGAATGAATCCAAGGATCGCTCTGAGATTTCGACCAGTTAGAAAAACTGCCATTATGAAATCATTGATTAATTCAATTTCAATGAACAGAATTGATTAGTTAATATAATTACAATAAATTGAAAAAATATTGATGAAAACTCATTAATATTTGCAGTAATAATGTGAATCTTTACATTCTGTGCATTAACACCGCATTTTTCTATCAAATTCTCGCTGAAGATAGTATTGGAAAAAAATGTTTCCCGATAAATAATCTTTAATTCATAATAAGAGTGTTTCCAAGTATTTTATGAGTAAGTCTGACTTTTAACATTAGGTTATGGTTTATTATTATAAATTAAGTTATGTTCTTAAAGATATTTAGAACTTTGTGAACAAATTTAATTTGTTCAACAATTTTTTTCCGGTGTGACGTAAAGAATATTATTTTTTGCAATTAATGACACGCTTGTAATACCTTTTTTTATTCAGAAATTTACAGCCAATCAATAAATCCGAAATTTTGTTTAGAAATGTAAAAAAGACATGACATATTTAATTTAAACAAAACTTTCGACTAAACGTATCGAATTCCTTGAGAATTTCCGGTAATATATCGGTAATATGTGGTCAAAATAACTAAAATTCTGAACTTCCAAGAATTCTTTGCTTGAGTACGAAAAAATTTTAATTTAACCCAATGCGTTAAAAAATGGTTTCAATTTTCACTTTATTGGAAATTAGCAAAATAAGCAAATTGCCAACAAATAGTAGGGCAGCAAGCCATCAGACATACTCCGACTTGGAATTGTCTTTGAACAAGTAAATTTCCACGTGTAATTTCACAAGAAAATTTTCAGCTGGGCTAAAATCGAGCTTCTTTCATAGAAATTACTTAAAAGTAAAGATATGATATTATACAATTACATATTTACCAATACAATTAAGGATGATGATTCGAGCAACGAAAAGGGAGCCGGTAGTGGTCCTCATTTTTTATAGTTGATCTTATTATACCAAAAAATTCTTGAATGTTTTCCTATATACAACGTTTGCTTAAATACATTCCATTTACAGAGAACCTTCCGGAAAAGTTAAACATCACAATAAGAGCATGAAAATGTCACCTACGCGTCTTGTAGTGGAGGGGGGCGGGAGCATCTATATATCTCTATTTTGAATGTATCACGTATATTATGTATTCCCTACATTAAAAGTTTTTTCATCTTTCTCCTTGAAAATCTGCTGTCTTGTTATAATGTTTAGTAAAGTAATGACAGAGTAATTTATCGATACACTCAGAACGAAGTTTTCTAGATTGAGATAAAATTACATGAATCAACAAAAGTTTCGCAATGGCTGTTAGAAATATCCGGGAAATTTTGACATATTTAAGTTACTGAGGTTACTAAAATTTACGAAAGTAGGTTGCTGAAATAAATTCAGTTTCTAAATTTTATTTTTATTTATTTTATTTTCAAAAAATACCTACTTGTTGTCCATTATAGAATTGCTAAATGCCTTAACAACTAAATTAGAAACTTTCTACTAATCTTTAGTGTTCGACTTTTTTCTAAATCAACGAAAGATTTTGGCCCAGGTGTATAAGTAGCTTGAAAAGTCTAGTCTTCTAGGCGCGAAAGATTATTTCAAGGACAGTTAATTATCTTGAAGGAGCTCCGGACGTTTATTCCGTCTTGAATCGCGTTGGAGTCACTGTGACCCTTGAGAAGCCTGATAGCTTTCTCTAATCGTCAAACTTGTTCAAAGGCGTCTTTTTCTAAACCTAGTGGATAGACTGACTACAGACATAATTTCTTTTAACCCCTACTCCTTCCCAAGGTCTCGCTGTGGTAAGAAGGCCAAGGTTTTGTTTGAACGAGTATGCCCCCTTTTACCAATCACAAAAATAACGTTGTTTAAAACAATACCCCTTTCCAACGTCTCGTAAGGGCGGGAAGATACCTGCATTATTGGACACAGAAATATTGTCATTCAAACACCTACTCCTTTCCAGCGTCTCGTTGGAGCGGGAAGACACCTCATTGACCAGTCATTGAAATAATTTTTGTCACACCCCTTCCCATTTTCAAAATCTGGTGGGGACAGTAAGGCACCCCTTTGACTGATCCTATAAAAAATTTCGTTTAAACCCCTGTCCAGCATCTCGTGGGGCGGGATAGGACACCTGTTACTGGTCACAGAAATAACTATTGTGAAAACCCTACCCCTCTTCTACGTCTCGTAGGGGCGGGAAGGTACTTTTTTGATCGGTCACAGATATAATGTTGGTCAAAACTTTTTTTCGTTCCACGGTTTTGTGGGGGCGAGAAGTCCACCCTTTGACCGGTCACAGAAGTAATGTTGGTCAAACCCTTTTCTAAAATCTTGTTGGGGTGAAAGGCACCCCTTCGACAATTCAAAAAAGTAATATTGGTGAAATCCCGTCCCCCTTTCAACGTCTTGTAGGGGCGGAATAGTACCTCTTTGATCGGTCACCGAAATAATCTTGGTCTAACCCTTTTACCTTTCTAAGGTGTTTTGGGGGCGGGGAGGCTTCACTCTAACCGTTTACAGAAATAATGTCAGTCAAAAGAACGTGTCGTGAAGCCCGGAAAGTACACCTTCCCGACTGTTCTAAAAAATAATGCTGAAGGGACTTTTGTGACTGGTCGCAGAAATAATTCTATATACAATAACAATAACAATAATTTAATTAAAATGTAATGAAGAATGTAATAAATATGTAATAATGCACAATAACGTTATATAATAATATACCGAAACAGCACTTTAATGCCGGTACCGGCTCAGAAGTTTCTTGCCGGTAACGGCAGAACATCAACTGTCGTTCCTAAAACCTATCTAAAATAATGTACAATTTGAACGCAATACGGGAATACACACGTTACTCCTGGATAAGCGGACTACTTACTCCGTCCTGAGAGATGGGTAGAGAAATCAGAAAAAGGACATTAATGGTAGTATTGGAAAAAGTGTACTCGAAGACAAAGACATGTAAGAGCACACAAAAGAAGAACCCCCAGCAACCCAAAACAAAGTCGAAAAAATTAAAAAAACTTGAACGGAAAAGGTTAATGGAAGAGGAAAAGAATGAGAAGAAGGACAAATTGTAGCAGATCGAGGATCAAGCTTTACTAGATACGAAGAAACATTGCATATGAAAAATTGGAGAAACCCATTAAGACAGGTGAAAAACTTGCCATTGCAGAATTCACGTACACAGAAGGATTCTTTATTATAAATTTTAGTACAGTTACAAAATATCGACTAGCCAATTTTTTCTTTAAGCCTAGTAAACTATATAATTAGCGATTTTAAAAAGAAATCTTGTTTTCTAGTTCTCACAGATGTCAAAATGTCAAATAGGACAAAGAAAGAGGTTACTTCTTCACTTCGACTAAAATTTTACTTAAAGTATCGTAAAACATAGGAGCTACATATCAGCGTTTAATGAAATATACTCAAGATTGGACGATTCACCAAAAACATATTGCAGAAGATGGATATTTTCAATTGATACCATTTTAATACGCTGTGTTTTAAGTCGCAAGCGGTAAAGATCACTCTTTACGACAGACAGTAATGTGAACAATCAGAACTACGATATTTTCTTACACTAAATTTGGGTGTAATAAAGTTTTCACTAAACAGTTTGACATAAGTTTTTTTTTCGTAACAATGAAGTTGAATCAATTAAAACCTTGGATCATATAAACTAATTTAGTTCACTATAAATTTTCGATTGGAAGTTAGTAAGTTGAATAAGATGAAAACAGACTATTTGTGAGATCACACTAGAGCGTCAGTAGTAATGAGTTTCAAAAGAAGCATTTTCAGTTTTCTAAAGTTTAAGACCTTAAATTTGTCCAGAAACCGGCTGATTATTCAATTTGGTTTCCAGCAAGTAGAAGCTCTTTAGTTTTTGAATAATTAAAACTAAATTTGGTTGCAGTTCTGAAAAACTAATAATAATGATTCTTCATGATTTAAAAAGAAATACAAGCGCGCAATAATTAATAACGGAAATCGGCAGACAGTACACTTTTGATCAAGTATTACGTAAAATTTTTCGTACCCCCCCCCCCTTACTTTTGTTGGTGATAGGTTACCATTTAAAAAGCCAGACGACAAACCTGCAGTATAATCAAACATTAATTTAATATGGATTGACTGTTAAGCTATCTAATGCAGTTTTTGAGACTAAATTTGTAAGATAGAAAACTTCCCGGGATTCCGCCGAAGCCGGAACCATAGACGGTTAAAGTTACGCATACGTGACCACTAAACCACCCTCAGGCCAATTCCGCCTACTAGATGCTAAGCTATTTTAATTAATATAGGTACTTAAAAATGGAGTTGCTTAGTAGTAAGAGGAACCCGAACTAGATTAGCTAAAGATAAGAAATAAGCACGAATCATAATTGTGAGGGGTCGAAATCGACGGGGAAGGTATCAGAGGAGGGCCAGAACGACACACCGGTGTCGACGACGAATAGGAACCCCCAGGATCCACCGCAAGACGAAAACGAGTGTCTCCAGCTACCATCTTGTGCAACGCGCGGTTGCCTCACGTAGATTCTCTCCATGTCTCTTTCCGACTTAATACAAGATAAATAGATAGAAATGCTTTTACTTTCGAGTTATTGGATAGAAAATTTTGTAAATACTTAATGAATAGATTCCTTCACATTCCATTTTGATTCGATGAAGTTAGGTTGAAATTTATTTGTGAAATTTGTGTGTTTTCTCTCTCACTCATGTGAGTTTTCGCCCCCTTTCATATGATTAACTGGGAGTAAGCTATCCTACCAGTCGATACCCGGACATCTTCGTCGAGGCTCGAATATGAAGAATCTTATCTGGCGCGTGTAATAAAATTGAATGAGCTTCGAGGGTTGTTCGTGGGTTTAAAGTATGTGACCCATGAACTCGATTCATTCCGCTGTGACGTTATAAAAGGCAGGTAAGTGAAGCACACGAAAAATTTAGGAAACTTGGTTGCAACATAAAGTATCTATTACACCTCGAACTAATTTGTTTAGATGATGTGGAATCTAACGTATGATTTTTTTCTAACTCCACCCACATTTCAGGAATTTTGAACAACCCTACTTCCGACAACATTTGATTATTTTTCCATTGTTCTTAACATAGAGAATTATACTCTATGACTTACACTTTCCGCCGCGGAAAGTGTTACTTACAAGGAAGGTACCCGAGGTGTACCTCACCGATTTTCTTGATATTCTGATATGTTATAGAAACATCAAAAAATATTCGACACGTATTTTTTTGTACGTGCCCATAAGTCCATTTAAGGGGTGAAACCCACCCTTGAAGTTCACCCATAAAAACACATTTTTTTTAATTTCTCGAATACAATTCGTAATTTTTTACTGGAACAAAGTGGGTAACACTTGTTATTGAAAAGCACATATTTATGCATTATTTTTAGTCGTCAGACTCGCAACCCCCGTTTTTTATTAATGAAAAACTATATTTGATGGCCATTTTTTTCACTATACACATTCTAAAATCTGTTGAATCTTGACAAAATTAATTGTTTTATGCACAATAATCAAAAATAAAGTTGACCTGTTCCGGCATTTTCAAAAAAAATCCCTTGTGGGGGTGAGCTACCCCTAACATTTATACTGTTATATTTCGTTATTCCATTACTATATCATGGTGTAAAACTCTTGGATACTATTAAAATTGTTAAGTAAAGTTGATGTAGTTTGAAATTTTCTGAAATCAGCCCTTACAAATGAATTCATCCCTAAAATTCAATCACAAGTATTATTTTTTCATTACTTAAAAATACCCTTGGACTATTCAGTGGCCTAAAACGTGTAATAATTTTAGTTCACATCCTTGGTATTGAATTCGAATTCTTTACCCCACTAATGTATCAACCCCTATTTTTTAATAAAAAAATAACACCCTTTTCAATATGAAAATACTAGTTTTTTGAGTTTGACGAAAACAATTTTGGCAGTATGCACAATATCCAAATACAAATCGACTGTTCTCACCTTAATAAAAAACCTATAATAAGGGGTGAACCAGCCCCACAGGAGATATTGTCGTATCTCTATGATTTTATTCTTTTTCTATGGGACTTTTAAAGGTAATAAAAAATTAATGATTCAAAGTACAAAAAAATTTTCAAAAATTTAATATTTCAATAGTTTTGAGTTTAAATGTCACTTTTTTAATCCTGGCAATAATGATAATCATTAAAAAAATGTTTCAAGCATAATGATTTCTTACACCAAGAGCATCTTACAATGGCTGGGTTAGAGCAACCAGGAACTTCACAACGCTCATTACAATCATTACCAAAACTAAAATCTACGGGGTTATAAAACTCATTTGGCTTTGATTCAACGTAGCCACTTTTGTACCATGAATATTTGAATAGGTTATTGTATCGAGGAGATGACAATTGATTATGTACCAAGGATTGGAGTTTTATAATGTTATTTCTTTTATGAAGTTCTATATCCTCATTCATTAATGTTACACTATCCTCGAAGCGACGGACGTAATTTTTCCACACTCGAAAGCCAAAAGCATCTAGTGGCTGAATTTTGCCTGTTGTTCCATTTGGAATTATTTTTACATCAACAATTTTGTTTGGAGGTGCTGCTTGCTTTACAGCATCAGGGCAATGCCCACTCCACGAATCAATTAATAAGACACTTGAATGCCCAACATTGGGAAAATACACATCCTTCAGCCATATTTTGAAATGTTCTTTAACCATTGACAAAACTCATTTTTATTCACGTGACATAAGTTAAAAACTGTAATCATTAATAATAAATATCATACCTGAAGTCAGTTTGCCAGAAGCGGAAGGCATCACGTAAATATTTGATGGCTTGAATAATTTGGATTCTACTACCGGTCCAAAGGTTCCTTTACTTTCTTTTAAAACAATGAATAATGGGGAAAGCAGTCTCCCATCACCTGAAATGAGTGGTTGAATTGTGTAACTGTGAGTCGTCGAACTTACAGATTCTACAAGACATTCAATTTGCTTTTCGCCTTCAATACCTAGTGTTCTTCCCGAGTGAATTTCAATTTGAAATCCACTCTGATCTGAATTGTAAATTGATTCCAAACCTTTGCTTTTAATTATTTTTTTCACATCTGAAACAAAATAATCAGCTGCTTTTTGTAAATATTCTCTCCCTTCAA